>NC_092159.1:31219090-31519090 GCF_045791955.1 Oncorhynchus clarkii lewisi | reverse complement strand
ATGCTGATAGATGTTCCTAAACATTTGTAACTGCATTTATGAAGCCTTATGAGCAGATCCATATCCTGCATGGTATTTTGGCTCATAATAAGCGTTTGCTGCTCCAGCTCTCTGCTGTACCTGATGTTGGGGCCTCCAGTCTGCCGAACAAGTCCCTCCAGCCAGCGTCCATGAAGATGTTGTTGAACTTACTGTCGAACGAAGACATGTGTTTGGCCAGAGGATGAGTGCCTGCAGAGGGAGGAGCAGACTGATTAGAAGGCCACAGGAAAACAAAATGGAGTCCAGCTTTTCTAGTCTGTATGTTGTTAGCCTGCTATGATACCCAGTGTCCTATATGAGATCTGTTCCTGTAACTAGTGTTTTGTGTGCAGTTTTCCGTTTGACGTCAGTGCATGATTTATGGGAGGCTTGCGTTATGCCTGCAGAATGGTAATTAGGCCATTATTTTCTACAGTTTGTGAACTTTTCCAATGCATGAATGATAGTTTCAATTTATCCCCTAAATCTACTGAATTGAAATGGAATTGACGACCAACCCGAACCTGGACTCCATGGCGATTGGCTGAATTGCTGCTTACCAACAGGGATGACCAGGAAGCGGATGTAGCTGAGCCAATCAGGCGTCTTGTTGGCCAGCTGCTCCACGAAGCACCTGAGGATGGTGCTGAGGTAACTCTGGTCTCCGGCCACTGCCACTTTGATGGTGGGGGGTGTCTGGGCATTGCAGTTACAGCTAGTCAGAGAAGTGGGGGAAAAAACATTATGAGAAACAGTAACTTGTTTCCACTTTATTCTGCGCTGTAATGGAAAGTGCTACCAAAATGTTTCACATATCAAAAATTATACGGGCCTAATCATGATCATCATAAGATCCACTCGCCTTGGTGACCACTGAATTAAAATTCACATTAAAAAGTCTACAAGAAACATTTACATTTTTACAATGAAGCAAAGTTAAAGTGAAATCGATTTGTTTCTCTCAACTACAATCATTGAATTAGAAAGAGGAAGGAAGCGAGTTCTTACAATCTCTGGATCCTGGTGACTATGGTGTTGAAGGCCGCATGAACATCCGCACCAGAGATGGTGCACACGATAGGCTGGCTGTGCTCATGGAGAATCTCAGATAGATACTGCAGGAAGGGAGGGAATGAGAGACAGAGGGCAGAGAGAGAACAGGGTTGAAAGGGGTTTCAAGACAGAGGTGAGACGGGGCTTGGGATCAGAAGCCGACACAGTCTGTGTTTGTGAGCGCACATGCTTCAGAGTTGCATTATGCTTACATAAGAAATGGATTCCCCCTGATTGCTAAGCCTTTCTCCAGCTAGGCTTAGAGATATGAAGGTCAAAAAATACCTGATCTTGTACATGTTCCAAAAGCGAGTATGTTTGTTGAGTGCACAGCTGATGCAAATGCTACTGATTGAGTAGCATAAAACACTATATCTACAGTTGAAGTCGGAAGTTTACATAAACAAGTTTTAATGACTCCCACTTAAGTGTATCAACCACTCCACAAATTTCTTGATAACAAACTATAGTTTTGGCAAGTTGGTCAGGATATCTACTTTGTGCATGGCAAGTAATTTTTCCAACAATTGTTTACAGACCGATTATTTCACTGTATTACAATTCCAGTGGGTCAGAAGTTCACATAAACTAAGTTGACTGTGCCTTTAAAAAGCTTGGAAAATTCCAGAAAATGAAGTCATGGCTTTAGAAGCTTCTGATAGGCTAATTGACAACATTTGAGTCAATTGGAGGTGTACCTGTGGATCTATTTCAAGGCCTACCTTCAAACTCAGTGCATCTTTGCTTGACATCATGGGAAAATAAAAAGAAATCAGCCAAGACGTCAGAAAAAAAATTGTAGACCTCTACAATTCTGGTTCACCCTTCGGAGCAATTTCCAAATGCCTGAAGGTACCACGTTCATCTGTACAAACAATAGTACGCAAGTATAAACACCATGGGACCACGAAGACGTCATAATGCTCAGGAAGGAGACGAGTTCTGTCTCCTAGAGATTAACGTACTTTGATGCGAAAAGTGCAAATCAATCCCAGAACAACATCAAAGGACCTTGTGAAGATGCTGGAAGTTAAAAAAAAGAATCAAAATCCACAGTAAAACGAGTCCTATATCGACATAACCTGAAAGGCCGCTCAGCAAGGAAGAAGCCACTGTTCCAAAACTGCCATAAAAAGGCCAGACTACGGTTTGCAACTGCACATGGGGACAAAGATCGTACTTTTTGGAGAAATGTCCCCTGGTCGATGAAACCATTTGGCCATAATGACCATGGTTAATAAAATAATGACCAGGAACAGATATAGCCCTTGCTTCACTCTAGACCTGACTGCCCTTGACCAGCACAAAAACATCCTGTGGCGTACTGCATTAGCATCGAATAGCCCCCATGATATGCAACTTTTCAGGGAAGTTAGGAAACAATATACACAGGCAGTTAGGAAAGCTAAGGCTAGCTTTTTCAAACAGAAATTCGCATCCTGTAGCACAAACTCAAAAACGTTCTGGGACACTGTAAAGTCCATGGAGAATAAGAGTACCTCCTCCCAGCTGCCCACTGCACTGAGGCTAGGAAACATTGTCATCACCGATAAATCCACCATAATTGAGAATTTCAATAAGCATTTTTCTACGGCTGGCCATGCTTTCCACCTGGCTACCCCTACCCGGGTCAACTGCCCTACACCCCCCACAGAAACTCGCCCAAGCCTCCCCATGGACCCCTACAAATAGACAATCTGGACCCTCTCTTTCTAAAATGATCTGCCGAAATTGTTGCAACCCCTATTACTAGCCTGTTCAACCTCTCTTTCGTATCGCCTGAGATTCCCAAAGATTGGAAAGCTGCCGCAATCATCCCCCTCTTCAAAGGGGGATACACTCTAGACCGAAACTTCTACAGACCTATATCTATCCTACCCTGCCTTTCTAAGGTCTTCGAAAGCCAAGTTAACAGATTACCAACCATTTCGAATCCCACAGTACCTTCTCCGCTATGCAATCTGGTTTCAGAGCTGTTCATGGGTGCACCTCAGAAATGCCCAAGGTCCTAAAAGATGTCATAACCGCCATCGATAAGAGACATTACTGTGCAGACGTATTCATCGACCTGGCCAAGGCTTTCGACTCTGTCAATACCCACATTCTTATCGGCAAACTCAACAGCCTTGGTTTCTCAAATGACTGCCTCACCTGGTTTACCAACTACTTCTCTGATAGAGTTCAGTGTGTCAAATCGGAGGGCCTGTTGTCCGGACCTCTGGCAGTCTCTATGGGGGTGCCACAGGGTTAAATTCTTGGGCCGACGCTCTTCTCCGTATACATCAATGATGTCGCACTTGCTGCTGGTGATTCTCTGATCCACCTCTACAAAGATGACACCATTCTGGCCCTTCTTTGGACACTGTGTTAATTCACCTCCAGACAAGCTTCAATGCCATACCACAACTCTCCTTCCGTGGACTTCAACTGCTCTTAAATGCAAGTAAAACTAAATGCATGCTCTTCAACCGATCACTGCCCACAACCGCCCGCCCAACTAGCATCACTACTCTGCACGGTTCTGACTTAGAATATGTGGACAACTACAAATACCTAGGTGTCTGGCTAGACTGTAAACTCTCCTTCCAGACTCACATTACGCAACTCCAATCCAAAATTAAATCTAGAATCGGCTTCCTATTTCGCAATAAAGCATCCTTCACTCATGCTGCCAAGCTTACCCTCGTAAAACTGACCATCCTACCGATCCTCGACTTCGGCGATGTCATCTACAAAATAGCATCCAACACTCTACTCAACAAATTGGATGCAGTCTATCACAGTGCATTCCGCTTTGTCACCAAAGCCCCATATACTACCCACCACTTCGTCTGGTACGCTCTCGTTGGCTGGCAAAAAGTGGGGCAAAAAAGTATTTAGTCAGCCACCAATTGTGCAAGTTATCCCACTTAAAAAGATGAGAGAATACCTGTAATTTTCATCATAGGTACACTTCAACTATGACAGACAAAATTAGAAAAAAAATCCAGAAAATCACATTGTAGGATTTTTAATGACTTTATTTGCAAATTATGGTGGAAAATAAGTATTTGGTCACCTACAAAAGTTTATCTCAATACTTTGTTATATACCCTTTGTTGGCAATGACAGAGGTCAAACATTTTCTGTAAGTCTTCACAAGGTTTTCACACACTGTTAAAGGTATTTTGGCCCATTCCTCCATGCAGATCTCCTCTAGAGCAGTGATGTTTCGGGGCTGTTGCTGGGCAACACGGACCTTCAAATCCCTCCAAAGATTTTCTATGGGGTTGAGATCTGGAGACTGGCTAGGCCACTCCAGGACCTTGAAATGCTTCTTATGAAGCCACTCCTTTGTTGTCCGGGCGGTGTGTTTGGGATCATTGTCATGCTGAAAGACCCAGCCACGTTTCATCTTCAATGCCCTTGCTGACGGAAGGAGGTTTTCACTCAAAATCTCACGGTTACATGGCCCCATTCATTCTTTCCTTTACACAGATCAGTCGTCCTGGTCCCTTTGCAGAAAAACAGCCGCAAAGCATGATGTTTCCACCCCCATGCTTCACAGTAGATATGGTGTTCTTTGGATGCAACTCAGCATTCTTTGTCCTCCAAACACGACGAGTTCAGTTTTTACCAAAAAGTTATATTTTTGTTTCATCTGACCATATGACATTCTCCCAATCTTCTTATGGATCATCCAAATGCTCTCTAGCCTGGACATGTACTGGCTTAAGCAGGGGGACACGTCTGGCACTGCAGGATTTGAGTCCCTGGCGGCGTAGTGTGTTACTGATGGTAGGCTTTGTTACTTTGGTTCCAGCTCTCTGCAGGTCATTCACTAGGTCCCCCCGTGTGGTTCTGGGATTTTTGCTCAGAATTCTTGTGATCACGGGGTGAGATCTTGCGTGGAGCCCCAGATCGAGGGAGATTATCAGTGGTCTTGTATGTCTTCCATTTCCTAATAATTGCTCCCACAGTTGATTTCTTCAAACCAAGCTGCTTACCTATTGCAGATTCAGTCTTCCCAGCCTGGTGCAGGTCTACAATTTTGTTTCTGGTGTCCTTTGACAGCTCTTTGGTCTTGGCCATAGTGGAGTTTGGAGTGTGACTGTTTGAGGTTGTGGACAGCTGTCTTTTATACTGATGACAAGTTCAAACAGGTGCCATTAATACAGGTAAAGAGTGGAGGACAGAGGAGCCTCTTAAAGAAGAATTTACAGGTCTGTGTGAGCCAGAAATCTTGCTTGTTTGTAGGTGACCAAATACTTATTTTCCACCATAATTTGCAAATAAATGCATTAAAAATCCTACAATGTGATTTTCTGGATTTTTTAAATCATTTTGTCTGTCATAGTTGAAGTGGTACCTATGATGAAAATTACAGGCCTCTCTCATCTTTTTAAGTGGGAGAACTTGCACAATTGGTGGCTGACTAAATACTTTTTTGCCACACTGTATATCTCACTGGTCACCCCCAAAGCCAATTCCTCCTTTGGCCGCCTTTCCTTCCAGTTCTCTGCTGCCAATGACTGGAACATACTGCAAAAATCACTGAAGTCGGAGACTCATGTCTCCCTCGCTAGCTTAAAGCACCAGCTGTCAGAGCATCTCAGAGATCACTGCACCTGTACATAGCCCAACTGTAAATAGCCCATCCAACTACCTCATCCCAATACTGTATTTATTTATTTATCTTGCTCCTTTGCACCCCAGTATCTCTACTTGCACATTCATCTTCTGCACATCTATAACTTCAGTGTTTAATTGGTATATTGTAATTACTTCGCCACCATAGCCTATTTATTGCCTTACCTCTCTTATCTTACCTCATTTGCACACACTGTATATAGACTTTTTGTTTTACCCCCTTATTCACTCCAATTTTCGTGGTATCCAATTGTTAGTAGCTATTGTCTTGTCTCATCGCTACAACTCCTGTACGAACGTGGGAGAGGCGAAGGTCGAGAGCCATGTGTCCTCCAAAACACAACCCAACCAAGTCGCACTGCTTTTTAACACAGCGCATATCCAACCCGGAAGCCAGCTGCACCAATGTGTCAAAAGAAACAGAGCCTGGGCTGGAACCCAGAGTCTCTGGTGGCGCAGTGGTCTAAGGCACTACATCGCAGTGCTAGAGGCCCATATATAGACTTTTTCTACTGTATTATTGACTGTATGTTTGTTTATTCCATGTGTAACTCTGTGTTGTTGTATGTGTCGAACTGCTTTGCTTTATCTTGGCCAGGTCGCAGTTGTAAATGAGAACTTGTTCTCAACTAGCCTACCTGGTTAATTAAAGGTGAAATAAATCAATAAAAATGGTTATGCTTGGAGGAAAAAGGGGGAGGCTTGAAAGCTGAAGAACACCATCCCAACCGTGAAGCACGGGGGTGGCAACATCATGCTGCTTTGCTGCAGGAGGAACTGGTGCACTTCACAAAATAGATGGCATCACGATGTAGGAAAATTGTGTTGATATATTGAAGCAACATCTCAAGACATCAGTCAGTAAGATAAAGCTTAGTCGCAAATGGGTCTTTCAAATGGACAATGACCCCCGAGCATACTTCCAAAGTTGTGGCAAAGGACAACAAAGGCAAGGTATTGGAGCAGCCATAACAAAGCCCTGACCTCAATCCCATAGAAAAAGCGTGTGCGAGCAAGGAGGCCTACAAAACTGACTCAGTTACACCAGCTCTTGTCAGGAGGAATGGGCCAAAACTCACACAACTTATTGTGGGAAGCTTGTGGAAGGCTGACCCAAGTTAAACAATGTAAAGGCAATGCTACCAAATACTAATAGAGTATATGTAAACCTCTGACCCACTGGGAATGTGATGAAAGAAATAAAAGGTGAAATAAATTATTCTCTACTATTATTCTGACATTTCACATTCTTAAAATAAAGTGGTGATCCTAACTGACCTAAGACTGGACATTTTTACCCGGATAAAATGTCAGAAATTGTGAAAAACAGAGTTTAAATGTATTTGGCTAAGATGTATGTAAACTTCAGACCTCAACTGTTTTTGGTAAGAGGGTAATTTCATAGTCTTTATACAATACTGTAATGAAGATTTTGTAAACAAAAAAAAGCGGATACCAACTGTTTTGAATGATATTATATGACCAGATAGTACCCTTGTTTTTACCACTTAATTAGTCACACTGACCAACACAAACACAAAAGTAGTCTACCTGGCCCTGCCAGTCTGTGGTGTTGATGAGGATGATGCTCTCGGGGAGCTGCTCGTCGGAGATAAGGATCTGGTTTAGCTGGTCATACACTGACTTCCTGGGGACCTGGCGGAGGAAGAGGCAGAAGTAAAAAAGATGGTCTATCTGTATACACATATGTAGATCTTGCACACACACACTAGCTTACTTTACTATTGTGCACACACTCACACACACCTGGACAGCGATCCTGGATTCTGGGGATGTCTCGCTGTCGATGCTGCTGGTCCTGTCACTCTGGGCCTTGGAGTTCTGTCGGTCCTTCATGGATGTGCTCCTAGGACGCCTCTGCAGCTTGTTCTCTGTTTTACTGTGGACCACAAACAGGCACGGACCCAATGAAGCACTGAGCCAGGTTGAGCCACTGCTGAGAAATCTTACATAAAAAAAAACGTTATTCACCAATACTAAATACTAAGTAGTAGATATGCCTACAGCAGAACTCCTCAGACAATCCTGGCCATCTAATCCTTCTCTTTGACTCTCCCCAGCTTTTGTTCTGGAAGCATTTTATGAGCACAAAATGGCTGCCACACACTATCTACAGTGGGGCCAAAAAGTATTTAGTCAGCCACCAATTGTGCAAGTTCTCCCACTTAAAAAGATGAGAGAGGCCTGTAATTTTCATCATAGGTACACTTCAACTATGACAGACAAAATGAGAGAAAAAAATCCAGAAAATCACATTGTAGGATTTTTAATGAATTTATTTGCAAATTATGGTGGAAAATAAGTATTTGGTCAACAACAAACGTTTATCTCAATACTTTGTTATATATCCTTTGTTGGCAATGACAGAGGTCAAATGTTTTCTGTAAGTCTTCACAAGGTTTTCACACACTGTTGCTGGTATTTTGGCCCATCCCTCCATGCAGATCTCCTCTAGAGCAGTGATGTTTTGGGGCTGTTGCTGGGCAACACAGACTTTTAACTCCCTCCAAAGATTTTCTATGGGGTTGAGATCTGGAGACTGGTTAGGCCACTCCAGGACCTTGAAATGCTTCTTACTATAGCCACTCCTTTGTTGCCCGGGCGGTGTGTTTGGGATCATTGTCATGCTAAAAGACCCAGCCACGTTTCATCTTCAATGCCCTTGCGGATGGAAGGAGGTTTTCACTCAAAATCTCACGATACATGGCCCCATTCATTCTTGCCTTTACACGGATCAGTCGTCCTGGTCCCTTTACAGAAAAACAGCCCCAAAGCATGATGTTTCCACCCCCATGCTTCACAGTAGGTATGGTGTTCTTTGGATGCAACTCAGCATTCTTTGTCCTCCAAACACGACGAGTTGAGTTTTTACCAAAAAGTTATATTTTGGTTTCATCTGACCATAAGACATTCTCCCAATCTTCTTCTGGATCATCCAAATGCTCTCTAGCAAACTTCAGACGGGCCTGGACATGTACTGGCTTAAGCAGGGGGACACGTCTGGAACTGCAGGATTTGAGTCCCTGGCGGCGTAGTGTGTTACTGATGGTAGGCTTTGTTACTTTGGTCCCAGCTCTCTGCAGGTCATTCACTAGGTCCCCCCGTGTTGTTCTGGGATTTTTGCTCACCGTTCTTGTGATCATTTTGGCCCCACGGGGTGAGATCTTGCGTGGAGCCCCAGATCGAGGGAGATTATCAGTGGTCTTGTATGTGGATGGGTCTTTCAGCATGACAATGATCCCAAACACACCGCCCGGGCAACAAAGGAGTCCTGGAGTGGCCTAGCCAGTCTCCAGATCTTAACCCCACCTTTAACAGTGTGTGAAAACCTTGTGAAGACTTACAGAAAACGTTTGACCTCTGTCATTGCCAACAAAGGGTATATAACAAAGTATTGAGATAAGTATTTGGTCACCTACAAAAGTTTATTTTTCACCATAATTTGCAAATAAATTCATTTAAAAATCCTACAATGTGATTTTCTGGATTTTTTTTCTAATTTTGTCTGTCATTGTTGAAGTGTACCTATGATGAAAATTACAGGCCTCTCTCATCTTTTTAAGTGGGAGAACTTGCACAATTGGTGGCTGACTAAATACTTTTTGGCCCCACTGTATGTGGTTGTTACAAGCCAGCTACACATTGAAGTATCCTTGCACAATGGAGAAATGTACAACGACAAATGTGCAATGTCTGTACTAGGCAGATTGCTTATTCAATGGATCTGACTTTGATTCATCAGATGAGTAGAGTCGGTGGAAGGCGTGCTAGGGGACGTCCTTCTGCTGATTAGTTTGTTTATAGATAGGTGTAGCGGGGGAAATCACTGTATTGCGCTGAACAACCAAGACACCAGGTGCTCAGTCAGAGAGGTAGACCTGATCTCACCCGCCCCCTCCTCTCTCTCATCCCATCAATTTTATTTTGGGCATGTGTCTTATCCAACTCACGGCCTGGAGAGCTACTGGGTTTGCAGGCTTTGTTCCAGCCCAGCAGTGCGACACTGGTTTCAAATAATTAACCAGTCACGATCAATCTGGATCACAGTTAGTGGTATCAGGTGTATTAGTGCTGGGTTGGAATAAAGCGAGCACACCCATCCTTGTTTAGTTATAGTGTAAGGGTTAATAAGCGGTACTGTGTGTGAGACTGTGTGCGTGTGACTGTTTTTGTGCGTGTGTGCGTGAATGCATAAATGTCATACATGCATGCAAGTGAGCGGTTGTGCTTGTGGGCGGCTACCTCGGCGACATGAGTGTCTGGGACTCGGTCTTGCAGAGTTTGGCCACTGGGCCGGGCAGTTTGTCCGTGCTCAGGTCCCAGCTGATGGGAGTGGGGTTAGCCTCCCCTGACCCTGTGCCAGCCCTAGTCTCCTCATCCTCCGCGTCCTGTACATAATGGACATAATGGGAGAAATATAGCTCAAAATATATTTTCAATATATAGGGATGTACAGTACATACTAGGGTATTTCACTCATTCATTGGATTCCCATCCGTTGAACCGTGCTCCCACTGGTTCATTTCTCTCCCTAGAGATGAATTAACACTTTACTTAACAATCCTTTTCCAGTTGGTATTGTCAGTGGGAATTCACTGACACCAGAGACACAAGTCACGAAGGTTCACCCTGTGCGAGTTTTACAGGTGAACTCAATTATCTGCATCCCACCCTATTTCATTTATAGTGCACTACTTTTGACCAGATCCCTATGGACCCTGAATTAGTACACTACATAGGGAATATGGTGCCATTTGGAACGCAGCCATTGAGATCATTGTTTTCTCAATTGGATCATGCCCAAGAGGTAGCAACCGCAACCAATACGTAAGATGATGAAATGCACACAGTACCTAGAAAACAGCTATTTCTGTGCAGGGTACCCATTGTCGATGCATTTCAATGTGCTGTCATGGTGACCGTGACGACATCACATAACGCCTGGCAGATGTCCGCAAACACATTCACATGAAGCCCAGTGTGTGCATGTAAGTATCATGTGTTTGGCCACTGAACATCCCGTCCTTGGGCCCCAAACACAAGCCCCCTCAGAATCCGTCCCTCCCTCTCCCAAGAAATGCGTCGTCAGGTGCTCCTCGTTGCCGGGGTTCCCGGGGTGAACAAGTGCAGAGGAGGCAAAGGAGCACGAGAGGCAACGGTGAAGAAAAACAAAACACTATGTAAAGCACTGCTCTTCTCACGGACCAATACGCACGCTGACTTCCTCTCCACAGCCAGCTGGACCTGGGCCTCAGAGTGGTGTCGGTGTGTTTATACATAATGTGTGTGTGTACTGTAAATATTGTGTGTGTGTGTGTGTGTATGAGCGCGCTCATGTGTGTATACACAATGTATGTGTGTGTGTGTGTGTGCGCGCGTGCATGTATGCTTGTGTGTAATAATGGAGGTCTTTGTGGTAACAGTGTAAATGTACTCTTGTTCGCATCAAAAATGGTAGAGTGGAAAAATAAACAGATGGGAGCTGATTTATGATCATGGACAAAATAGCAGCGCAGAGAGAGAGAGAGAGAAGAGAGAAACAAAATGTTTAAGAACCCGGGATTTATTTCCCCCATGTCTACCGTATTTCGTTCCGTTGACATTTTAGGAATGTTTACTGACAATTGCTGTTTCCATTAGGCCTGTCTTGAGTTTTTTGTATCCGTTTTTTATTACTTTCATTACTTTCAAATGGGTTGATGGAAACAAGGTTAGTGAGAAAGAGAGAGAAGGGGTAAAAAAAAGACAGGTAGAGAGAACGACAGACATCAAATGAGAGAACATGAGTGAGTTGAGGCAAGGAGACAGGCAAAAACAGAGACAGAGTGGAAAGAAAGAGAGAGGTACTAGAGACAGAGAGACCGGCCCAGCCCATTGATAGAGAACAGAAAAGGACACAAAGCAAGAGAGAAAGAGCACTAAATATGTTACGCCTACAGGGGTCCTCCAGAGGTTGCCCGGTGTAGAATAAAGTTGTCCTTAGACACCGATCTTGGGTCAGTTTTCCCCCACTTATGGTTAAGGTCAGAATTGGGGGAAGGGAAGCTGATCCTAGAGCTGTACCTTGGGGCAGCTTGCCCACTCACCCCTGCAGGAGACTCCAATCCGGCGCTGTCGTCTGTATACTTGGTCCCTATTTGGACTTTGGCCCTGTCCGGGGACAGCAGCTCTCCACCCTAAAAGGAGCAGAACACAAGACGCAGTTACCAAAACCGTCTGCTAGGGGACACCCTTGAGCATATCCTAATTCCATGTAAGGAATCACATGAACTCTATTCAGTGTGTTTTCATATGCGCCTGCTGCCAGCGAAATAGGTGACTACTAACCCTTAGGTGGCTGGCTACCCCTTAGCTATCTACTTTTGTCATGACACAAGCTACATCAGATTTTCAGGAACACACTGCATTCATGACATTTCTATCTGCAACATTCCAGAAGTTTGCTCACTTAAAGGTGTAATCCTTAATAGTGAACCTGTCACGCTCCTTTTGTGATATTGCAACAACAAGGAAGTTACTGCAAACAACAAACACTGTTTTCTTCCCTATGACATCATTGCATGTGGGACAGAACAGCAGAATATTTACCAGGCTCCTCACAGCTTCGTCAACGAAGCAAAAACTATAACAACGGCGGTGGGGCGGACAGTGAAACTGTTACCCCTACTGTGGATTCCATCTTCAACGTGCGCCAGGGTCCAACTCTGAAATGCCTTTACCGATACTTTCATAGCTGGTGTCTGCATATTTAATGAGACGATCAATGTTCTATTTTGTGGCCATGTTTGATTTGCTTGAATTAACGACAATTGCTCCTCAGTACAAATAATTTCTGCAGGCCTTAGGACACCGTGCACGCAGAATCGATCGGGCCTTACTCAATATCCGACCCTCACACTAAGAAATCACCCACACAGTTAAAGTGTCTGGTGCAGCAGTACACGGTACTACCATACATACAATTCAGAGAATATCCAAGAATGGCCATCTAAAATTCCTGGCATATGGATGCCACACATAATTGGCTATTTAAAGGGTATAGCTACAAATGTATTAAATCTTAAACGCCTGGCATACGCATGCCAAAAATAATTAACTATTTATAGGGAGAGTTCACCCAAGCTACAAATGTACCTAATCTAAAACGCCTGGTATATATATACAGATGCCACTAATCATAACTATTTAAAGGGATAGTTCATCCTTTGAAATGCCTGGGGCTTCATTTATCAATCATGTGTAGCCACAAATCTGTGTGTAAACGATGCGTGCGATCATTTCCACACAAAATGTGAGATTTATCACAATGAACGTTTGCTTGAGAGTGTGTATATGTGTGTACAGCCATGACCATGCGTATGCACGTACAGCCATGACCATGCGTATGCACAGTGATAAGTGGTGGAATAAGGGAACTGCTTGTCAAGCTTAGAATTGGAAAAATACACTGAGTGTACAAAACATTTAAAAAAGCATGCCATTCTGGTGCACATTAAAGTGCTATCCACCCTCGTGTTTTTGGTACGTCGTTGTATATTACATACTGGCATTAAAGGGATGATTTTGCCCATATATGGTTAATTAGGGGTGTTTCGAAATGCAAATAGCCAAGGTTGTGCACAAGCACTGAGGCTCAGAACATTTGGTATTTATCAACAGTTATCGCCTATCGGTGTGTGTATGACGCTCGTAGAATTGTTTGATAAAATACTTTTATTTTTCTTAATTGTTTCTATGCAATGTTGATAAATGATTCCCCTGGCATATATACGGATGTCACAAATCACTACTATTTAAAGGGATAGTTCATCCAAGCTACAAATGTTCCTCATCTTATTGATAGCTAAATAAAGAGGAAACCTGGAGATGTAAATAATAATGGATCTGGATAGTCAGCAACCTACCCATGTTTGCATAGCTTTAGAGCATTTGAGCATTGTTGGGTCCAAAAAAACTATGGGAGCGGTAGGACCTATGTTAGCATTAGCATGCTAATCCAAATTATATTAAAAAGCTAGTTCAGCAGAGACAAAAAAACAAAACAAAAACTGTGTGTGTGTGTGTGTGTGTGGCAGGGCTTGTTGTGGCCTTATGCTGTGTGTGTGTACTTACGATGCTGGCCAGGTCCCTGGGCTGGCTCTTCTGACTGTGTAGACTCCCAATCTCAGTCTGGGAGCTCGAATGGGACATTCCCTCAAAGAAGGGCCTGGGTGACAAACCACATAAAAAAACATATTTGAAACTTTCACAAAAAATACATACTTGAGAGACAATAACTGTGCTGAGGTGGGTGGGTAGTAGTGACACTAACTTGTGGACCCATTTAGGTAATGTTTTCATATTAGTCATTCAGCTGCAATTGTTTCTAACGTTTCTCCCCTGCAGCGACTTTCTTTTCTCTCTCGTTGATTTCATGTACAAGAACAATGCACAAATAAACTCCCCTTAACACTGAGGGAAATATGCGTGGTCTTCACTTTGACTAGAGTGTTAGCATATGGGACCCTCTGAGTTTAGCTGTACTCACAATATTTGTGCGGTAATATTTGAGTGTAGGTGTACTGGCGACATGATATGGGGCCCTATTTGAGTTTGGGTTTAGCTGTCTGTATTTGGGACATTTTGTGTGGACTTACTTCAGTTAAGGTATACAATACTGCTAACATTTTGCAGAACCTTACTTGAGTTTGGGTTTGGGCGTGCTGAGGACACTCTCGTTGTCCTCCATCTCAGGGCCGCTGTCACTCTGGTTGTAAACCTCCAGACTATCATAGAGCAGGTCCAGATCCTCCTCCACCTCCTGGGTCTGGTCCACTGGGTCCGAGTCCAGAACCTAGCAACAACAAATGGACAGTGAAATAACCAGTCAGTTAATCTATCAGTCAATCAAGCAACCAATCAAATCACTTCCAAAGAGCAAGTAATAGCACACTGGCAAGGAATAACTCCTCTGGCTGATGGAGTTGAAAGTTCAGAGTAGAATTGGTAACTCAGAAAATAGTTGTATACATACACCACCAGCTTATTAAATACACCACCCTGCTCACGAAAATGGTTCGCTCCTACAGACAGTGAGTCACGTGACCATGGCTTGCTATATAAAGCAGGCAGACAGGCATCCAGTTACTGTTTAATTGAACGTTAGAACGGGCAAAACAAGTGATCTAAGCGACTTTGAGCGTGGTATGATCTTCGGTGCCAGGCGTGCCGGTTCCAGTAACTCAGAAACGGCCCGGCCTCCTTGGCTTTTCAAGCATGACAGTGTCTAGGGTTTACCGAAAATGAGACAAACAAATAGCATCCAGTCAGCGGCAGTCCTGTGGGCGAAAACAGCTCGTTGATGAGAGAGGTTGAAGGAGAATGGCAAGAATCATGCAAGCTAAGAGGCGGGCCACAAACATGCAAATAACGGCGCAGTACAACAGTGGGGTGCAGAAAGGCATCTCGGAACGCACAACTTATCGGTCCTTGTCACTGATGGGCTTTTGCAGCAGACGACCAAACTGGGTTCTATCAGCTAAACACAAGAAGAAGCGGCTCCGAATGGGCACACGATCGCCAACACTGGACAATTGAGGAGCGGAAAAACATCACCTGATCTGATGAATCCCAGTTCCTGTTGCGTCCTGCTGATGGCAGTCAGGATTTGGCGTAGGCAGCATGAGTCCGTGAACCCATCCTGCCTAGTGTCAACGGTACAGGCTGGTGGCAGTGGCGTAATGGAGTGGGGAATGTTTTCCTAGCACACGTTAGGTCCCTTGAAACCAATTGAGCAACGTTTAACCTCTATACCTTGTAGAATCCATGCCACAAAGAATTCAGGATATTCTGGAGAAGCGGGGGTCCGACCCAGTACTAGATAATAAACTGGCCACTGAGTTTATATATCTGGAGCCATACTGCTATTGTAACAACATGATGAATACATTTTCTCTACAATAGAAATGTGTTTTCTTTGGAAACATGACAGGTCTCAAAGGAGGAAATTGGGATTTTTCCATATTTCCCTTTGGAGTTGACAAACAGCTGCTGTTATTTGGAAAACTGTAGTTAGACTTATGAAGCTATGCATACAAACACAGATAATGTTCTTTCAACTAGGAGAGTATTTATATTATTTGTCAATTAGTTCTGAAATGACTTGGAGCACATAACAAAATTGATTTATTTTAGAGGCACAAAGGATTTTAATTAATTTCCACAGGCCATACATTACCCGACTTGGTTGTCTCTGGGCCTTTTATGAATCATTAACGACCGAGATGAGACCAATTAAAAATATTGAAACATCAATTAAAAACTCACCGCTAAGCGATAATAAATCAGCGTTCTGCTGTATATCTTGACATTTTTTGTTGTTACAGGAAAATATTTTATTTCCCCTCTTATTCTCACTAGTTGAATATCTACATTTATTTTGACTCAAATAGTTTGTGATTGGCTTTTACAAACTATCCCAATGTCTGGATTGGTGCGGTAATAAACTAGTGCTGCAAATCAAGGGTTCCCACACCTCTGCTACTCTCATCAATTCCAAGTGAAGTGACACTCAATGAGTCATTTATGAGTATGTAATTATGATTCAATATATTGGCAGGTGCTGAAGCACAACTTTGGGTTAGGGAAGATGAAAAATGTGAACCACCGGCTGTAATGGACAATACTTTTCCAACCGTTTTCAATAATTTATTTCGTCCGACGACAGGATGCATGACAAAGCTGTGACCGGGGTCAACCAACTGGTCCCTAGAATGTCCTGTCAGTAAAATAAATGTGTTGATCTAATACTGCACATAATGAACCCAGCCAGCCCTGTACACATTGAACCATGGTGTGTCCCCCAAATGGCACTCTATTCCCTACATGGTGAGAAATGGTAGTAGTGCACTATATATGGAATAAGGTGCAATTTATGACAGTTTTCTTTCCTATTTAGGTCACTGCCTGTTTGAAGGAGATGTAATATTGTTAAGGACTAAAGGACAGAGGCGCTCTCAGGACGAGACTGGTAGACAGCGAGTGAGGTTAGGTTAGAGACTACAGTGGTATTTGGTATTTTATTAGGATACCCATTAGCTGTTGCAAAAGTAGCAGCTACTCTTCCTGGAGTCCACACAAAACATGAAACATAATACAGAATGACATAATACAGAATATCAATAGACAAGAACAGCTCAAGGACAGACCTACATACATTAAAAAAAGGCACACATAGCCTACATATCAATGCATACACACAAACTATCTAGGTCAAAAAATAAATGGGAGAGGCGTTTATTTGAGCAATATGAGATGGAAGGAAGTTCCATGCAATAAGGGCTCTATATAATACTGTACACTTTCTTGAATTTGTTCTGGATTTGGGGACTGTAAAAAGACCCCTGGTGGCATGTCTGGTGGGGTAAGTGTGTGTGTCAGAGCTGTGTGTAAGTTGACTATGCAAACAATTTGGGATTTTCAAAACATGAATGTTTCGTATAAAAAGAAGAAGTGATGCAGTCAGTCTCTCCTCAACTCTTAGCCAAGAGAGACTGGTATGCATAGTATTTATATCTGATTACAATTAAGAGCCAAATGTGCTGCTCTGTTCTGGGCCAGTTGCAGCTTAACTAGGTCTTTCCTTGCAGCCCTGAACCACACGACTGGACAATAATCAAGATTAGACAAAACTAGCGCCTGCAGAACTTATTTTTGGAGTGTGGTGTCAAAAAAGCAGAGCATCTCTTTATTACGGCTAGACCTCTCCCCATCTTTACAACCATTGTAAACTGTCATGGTAAAAACATATAGATTCAATCTAAGGTAACGCCAAGTAACTTAGTCTCAACTTGTTCAACAGCCACACCATTCATTACCAGTTTATTACTGGCCACCCATTCCAAAACAGACTGCAACTCTTTGTTAAGGGTTTCAGTGACTTCATTAGCTGTGGTTGCTGATGCGTATATGGTTGAATCATCAGCATACATGGACACACATGCTTTGTTTAATGCCAGTGGCAGGTCATTGGTAAAATAGAAAAGAGTAGAGGGCCTAGAGAGCTGCCCTGCGGTACACCACACTTTACATGTTTGACATTAGAGAAGCTTCCATTAAAGAAAACCCTATGAGTTCTATTAGATCGAGAGCTCTGAATCCACATTATGGCAGAGGTTGAAAAGCCATAACACATACGTTTTTTCAACAACAGGTTATGGACAATAATATCAAAGGCTGCACTGAAATCTAACAATACAGCTCCCACAATCTTCTTATTATCAATTTATTTTCAACCAATCATCAGTCATTTGTGTCAGTGCAGTACATGTTGAGTGACCTTCTTTATAAGCAAACTGAAAGTATTTTGTTAATTTGTTTAGAGAAATAGCATTGTATTTGGTCAAACACAATTTTTTCCAACAGTTTGCTAAGAGCTGGCAGCAAGCTTATAGGTCTGCTGTTAGAACCAGTAAAGACAGCTTTACCCCTCTTGGGTAGCGGAATTGCTTTGGCTTCCCTGCAGGCCTGAGGATAAAGACTTTCCTCTAGGCTCAGATAAAAAATATGATAGATAGGAGTGGCTATAGAGTCAGCTACCATCCTCAGTAGCCTTCCATCTAAGTTGTCAATGCCAGGAGCTTTGTCATTATTGATCAGTGGGCCTAGCTAACGCACCTAAATCAATTAAATGGATCTGTAAACAGAAAGGGTCAAAGTCAATAACCTCCATATATTTGGGACGTCATTAACAGATCTAATGGTATATACTTTTTGAAAAAAGAGGCTACCTAGAACCAAGGGTTTTTCAGCTGTCCCAGCACTGTAGTAGGAGAAGCCTTTTTTGTTGGTATAACTTTTTCACAAAATGATTCTTTGAGGGTTCTTCGTTGGGTGAAAGTTCTACCTGAAAACAAGAAATGGTTCTCCAACAGGGACAATCGAAGAACACTTTATGAACCTTGTAGTATTCTACAAGCACTTAGAAGCAGTGGCAGATTAATCCACTGCAGCTTGTTATTCCTATAAAACAGAACAGTTGAAACATGCAATTACTAACCTCATCCGTCACTTTGAATCTCTTCAACAGGGCCACAAACTTCTGTTTGAAATTGGGTTGCTGTAAAGGAGGTTGAGAGAGAGGGAGAAATAGAGTGAGGGAGAGAAAGAAAGAAAGAGTTTGATGTCAACAAGACTACACAAAGAACTACATTTTTTATTCGGATCCCCATTAGCTGACGCCGTGACGTAAGCTAATCTTTCAGAGACGTCAGTGTAACCAACAAAGCTGTTGAGAGCGCAATAAATCACAGTGAAGTTAACACAATATACCTTGTGTCTAGTCTTCACGGCCAAATGTTATTACGCTCCGGTGTGGAGTACCCCTTAGGTAAAGATCTAGGATAAGCTTCCATTCCTCCAATCCTAACAATATTCATTCATTGGGAAAATGCAAAACAGACCCAAAATCAATGTCTAGGGACAATTTCACCCTACTCCTATTAATATTCTTATCTGAAGAGTGACAGCATCTCAAGTGTACTTGGCTACACCATTAAAAGTCAGTTCATGTTCACATGGCTTAGTGGCTTCGACCTCAGTGACCTTAAGTGACCGTGGTGTGTTGCATGATTCACCAAATGCACATTAGGTCATTGGAGAGAGCCAGACATGTCATTATTAACAACACCAAGGATTATCGCTTGAAGCAAATACCCGGGCCCAGGGAAAAGGATTTGATAGTGTGCGTTATTTGTGATTTATGTTTGTGTGTGTGTGTTACCAGCTCCCATGTGCGGGTCTCAGTTTGTGCGTGTTGGTGCCTGCTTAATTTGTATCCTTAGTTGGTGTTTTAGTCTGCGTCATCTACACAGGGTTCTGGTCTAAAAGTGGATGTTGAACTCATTCCAGGACAACTCTCCTGTCACTACTGCTTAGCAAAGGATTTAGGATTTAGCAGACTGGAGACATCTTCTGTGCCATCCCAGAAAAGAACAAGACTAAGGAGCAGACCTAACACAGACACACCTTAAAGAGATTACAGTCGGCTCTTGTTGACTGCACCCATTTGCACTGGCTTGGAACTTTCTAGACAGCACACACACTAAACCTGAGCACGCAGTTATCAGGAGCAAGGAATTGGGACCGAAAAACTTGATTGCATTAAAATGTAGTTTGTACTTACAGTGCCTTCCGAAAGTATTCATACCACTTGACTTTCCACATTTTGTTGTAGAAATTGGGATTCAAATGAAATTAATGGTACTTTTTATGATCTATACAAAATATTTGGACATATCAAAAGATACATTTTTTAAAGATGAATGAAAAATAAAACTTGAATATATATTGATTACATAAGTTTTCAACCCCCCCGGTAAACACATGTTACAATCACCTTCGGCAGTGATTACAGCTGTGAGTGTTTCTGGGTAATTCTCTAAGAGCTTTGTACACATGGATTGTACAACATTTGCATATTCATATTTTTTAAACACTTCAAGCTCTGTCAAGATGGTTGTTGATCATTGCTAGGCAGTCATTTTCAAGTCTTGCCATAGGTTTTCAAGACGATTTAAGTCAAAACCAGGCCACTCAGGAACCTTCAATGTCGTATTGGTAATTCCAGTGTATATTTGGCCTTGAGTTTTAGGTTGTCCTGTTGAAAGGTGAATTTGTCTCCCAGTGTCTGATGGAAAGCAGACTGAAGCAGGTTTTCCTCTAAGATTTTGCCTGTGCTTCGCTTTATTCCGTTTCCGTTCGTGGGCTACCCCTGCCAATAGAACTCTACTATGTTGTGCTGCGGCTCTGCCTATAACAAAATCACAGACTCAATCTTGCAAAGTTAGATTTGTTTTGGTTTGTTGCATTGAAAAGGGGCTAATATAATGTTGATTCAATCGCAGAAAAAGCTTTAATCTATATAGCACAAACTAATGGGGCGAACTCAGTGAAGTTCAAATCTCTTAAGTCTCTGCGCAGAATGGCATTTCTTCTGAGTGGCAGGCCTGGAGGAGAAGCAGGGCTCTATGCTGGGGCTATTCCCATTCTAGCACTAAAATAAACTAACAAGCTAGGTTTGATGTGTATTTGAATGAATTTATCCAACCACATTGTAAAGTTGTTGATATAGGGAGGCTCCCCCATCCTTACCCTTGTCATGGATGTTGTACGAATCATTTTCCTCCGGTTTTTCTTTGGCTTCCTTTGCACATCCTCATCCTCATCGTACAGGTCCTACAAAAGAGAGAGTTTTGTGTCACAGAGAGCAGTGTTTTACAACCCATGGGAATGTACCTTTTTGTTCCAGCCCAGCACTAACCCACCTGATCATCAAGATGAGTGGAATCAGGTATGTTAATGCTGGGCTAGAACAATAAAGTGCAGGTCTGTGAGTTATAGATTGAGAAACACTAAGACAATGACATTTTGGTCTATAACTACAACTAGAACCCAGGAAAAATAGTATGCAGGGATTTACTGTATTGGTATACAGTGTGTATTTTGGGTTGTGTGACTGCAAATATTCATTACAGATCATTCGAACTGGAGATCCATCCCAACGGCAAACTGTAAGATGTACTGTGTCTCACCACTGGTTGAACAGCATCGTCGCTAGCTTCCTGCCCGGAGGAGTAGCTGTCGTCGTCATCCTCTGAGTAGTTGTCCATATCCGGGGAGCGATCTGGGGTGAAAGACAGGAGCATAAGCTACATGTCAATTCTCCATTCACTCACTGTTAAACTTTGGAGAATTTAGCATGGATTTTAAGGGGCTAGTCCCATTGCTCCACTCGGAGGCTGTGAGCTAAAAAGAGGTCAAGTAAGTTCAAATGCCTCTAATGTCACTCCATACTTCCTCAAGGACGGGAAAATTGAATGAATAAGTGAGTTCAGTAAATGTTTTCAAGAGATTTCATATAGCTTGCCTGCCATCTGGCTAATATTTCATCCTTGACAGATGATTTCATTTTGGGGCGCAGGCTGTCAGTTTCAGAGGGAATTCCTTTACATTAGTGCATCTGACATCTGTATCGTTTACTGGGCATTCATTTTGGCTCTGGGAGCACGAGGATCCTAAGGGAACATCAGGTGCCAGGCTGTAAATGCCTTAAGAATCACTGAGATTAATATCCTCCACTTTCCCTTAGTAACATTAGTCCTAATGTACTTAAGCTGTCATGGTTAGGGCTATAGGCCCCGGTAGTAACAGTGGTCTGTGGACACAGGCAATTACACAGGCTACTAGTGGGTCTGTGGACACAGGCAATTACACGGGCTACTAGTGGGTCTGTGGTGGGCTTAACGCACTTCAGTAAATAGACTTTTAAGTAGTGAATGTATAGACATCTCTAGAGTGACACAAGAATGACTGAAACATTGAGACATCGAAAGGCTACACAAAATACCTTTCTTTCAAAATCATTTATTTTTTTTAGAAAGGTTAACCTCAGCCATTCTGTGTCATGCCCTTTGTGGAAACGAGTTGTCAATATAGAAACAAATGTCTATTAAAACGTGCAATTGCCTGGGCCTCCTGAGTGGCGCAGCGGTCTAAGGCACTGCATCGCAGTGCTAGAGGCGTCACTACAAACCTGGGTTCGACCCAGCGTCATCCGGGTTAGGGGAGGGTTTGGCAGGGGGGGCTGTACTTGGCTCATTTATGCTCTAGCGACTCCTTATGGCGGGCCGGGCGCCTGAATGATGTTTCCGCCGACAAATTGGTGTGGCTGGCTTTCTGGTTAAGCAGGCGGGTGTTAAGAAGCGCAGTTTGGCGTGTCATGTTTCAGAGGACGCATGACTCCATCTTTGCCTCCCGAGCCCATTGAGGAGTTGCAGAGATGAGACAAGATTGAAATTGGGGAGAAAAGTGGGGTGGGGGGGGGGATAAATGCAGAGGAAATGGTTTCACTCACGCGACTGTCAGGCTAAGTGCAATGTAAATATGCACTTTTTATGCAATTAAAAGCCCTGCGATAGTCCAGGGGGTGTACTTGTACATCAAGCTTACTCATGCTACAAAAACAAGAGATAGCCAGAACGGCCCTTAGGGCAGGAGACTCGGACAAGGATACTTTATGCAATCAAATAACATTATGGCAAAAACAACTGTTTTCGGGATGAATAGCTTTCGTCAGCATGCGAGCCAAACACTTGATGACAGGCACTGGTTTCAAGGTCCCCACCTAAGGCTTTGGCCTTGGTCCCTGGCTGCCCGCTGCCGTCCTCATGGTCAATGGGCTGACTGGACAGGGAATACACGCTGAGCTCGGCCGCACGCACCGGCACCTCCTTCACGTTGCTATGGAGACCCAGGATCTGGGCTCCATCTGTCGGATGCTGCATCACCTAAACCCAAGTCAGGACAGAGAAGTGTGTGAGCGACATACAAGTGTTGTTGTGTTCATTGAAACAGAACAATGAGTACCTGAGTAAAATACATGAGCTAATGCACACACACACACACACACACACACACACACACACACACACACAAATAATCACAAGCCCATGCAGGCACACACACACACATTCATAAATTTGCAAACACACACGCACACACACCTTCAACTGATGCACACAGTTTTTCTTAGAAACGGGGAAGCTTCATTTCCCTCCCCATGTTTTCTTCTCCATGTCTCACCAAATCGGATTTGTGCCTCTCACCTTGACAGAAACCCCATCACAGCGACGCCTCTACTCCCACCACCCTGCACTTCTCATCGTTCGCTCTAAGCTCTAGGCTGTGTACCAAATCGCATACGGTGCCATTTGAGAGGCAGCCCTGGAGTTTCATTAACCATCAATCACTGGGGCAGGTTGCATCGAAAATGAAAGCCCCAAATGTTCTCCAATCACTGCTGTCATTCAAACCCAAGGCAGAGCCTGATGGCACTTTGTTCACACAGTCACATCTCTACGGAGTATGACATGTTCTCTGTCATTCTCCCCGACATGCTGTATTATTCAGCCGTTTGCGGAGGCGAAATTGTGAAACTAATTGCGGATGGAGACCTGAGGAAATGTAGCTATCGTAGTCCTGTAATGTGATTGAAGGAATGGGGAAGCATGCCTACATCCGGGGGCATGGTTTAATGTTGGCTGGTGGCTGTTTGGAATAGTTCATGGATGTGCATATATATATATATATATATATACACACACATTGGCTTGTGTTCAGTCAATTTCAAATAGTTGGTTTCTGTTTATCGCTTCTGTTCACTTTATGCATTCGGTTACCGTTCCTTGTTACGGCCAGTTAATTAGTTCCTTCTTGCTTTGGCAACTTTGAACTTAGCACAGACCTTGCTAAAAATTTATTCTGAATTGGAACTGGTAGAGCAGCCTGATCTCATAGACTAGACGTAACATAATATACGTAAATCAAATTAGTATGATGTTGGTATGGTTACATAAGACAGAAGGTTACTTAACGCAACTAACTACTTACTACTTTTAAGCTACTATGCAACTACTTAGCATGTTAGCTAACCCTTCCCCTAACCCTTTAACTTAACTCCTAACCAACCTCCTAACCTAACCTTAACCCTAATCCCTAGCCTAGCTATGATTTACATTAGCATTAGCCACCTAGCCAATGTTAACCACAACAAATTGGAATTCGTAACATACATGTATTGAAAATTCGAAACATACTATACGAATTGCAATTAGTAACATGTAAAAAAATGGCAATGTGTAACATATCATGTGAAATGGATGATGGACATCCACAAAGTAAAACATATCACACGAAACATATACTAAATGGAGTGTTTTGGATTTACAAACAGAATAATATGAAATGCTCAGAGACCAGGATAAGTGGAGTTAATATGAAATGCTCTGAGACCAGATTTAGGTGGAGTTGTCTATGCCTCCTGCAAACCAATAAAGGTCGGCTATGTGTTGAGGTATGAGTGTGTATTGGGGTATGTGTTGAGGTATGGGCCCTGCCAGAGTGCGAATTACACCTGTTTTGAGTGCACGCGCCTAACAATAAAGACATAATTTAAACTGTAAAATGAATGACCTTTTAATGTGGCATTAACACAACCAGTCATGATATTTTCATTCGATTGTCAAACAAATCTCTTCAAAAAGTAGGCATGTTCGTCCACTCCAAAATAATTCCAGCATCCAAACGACATACTCGCGCCATTTTATGAATGGAAATAGATATCTGTTACAAAACACCAAAAAAGTGTGCCTAATGAGATTCTGCGATTGCTGACAAATTGAGCTTTTTTGTAACCTGAAAAGTCGGGACACCTTAAATGCATTGGAACGAAATTGAGCAAATTGAGCTTTTTTGTAGCCTGAAAAGTTGGGACACCTTAAATGCATTGGAATGAAGGCTATTTTTTTATCAAGGACGTATGGCAAACAAATGGAACATTTTTGGAAGTACAAAAGGAAAATCTATGCGAAAAGGAGCTCATCTGAAGCCGAAATTCAGCACTACTGGATGGACAGCGCCGCCACATGGGAATACATGGTTTAAACCATGACAAAGAGGTGGGGGTGTTTGTTTCATAGGAAGATTTTATTTTCATATTTACCACTGTAAAGCATATTTAGCACTGCATTTTAAATTAATAGGAGAATGGTTAAATTAGCATTTTTTTAGAGACGCATAAAAGTTTGACTTTCGTTGCATTTAGGGGAGCTAACGTCTCATTCAGGGGGGCTGATGCCGTTATGATTTAAAAAAATTGTCACAAATATTAAGCTGTTGTCCTTACCTCTGCCATATTGATGACGCCCACAGCTAAGGTCTTATACCCCAGGATGGTGCGGTTTTTATATCGCTTCCTCCTCTGCAGCATGATCTGCAATCGGTTGGCGTCCCTTTTGAGGAAGTGGGGATACTAGGGGGGACAGAAAAGGGCATTACAGGAGGTTACATCACACCTTACATCATGTCTGTAACCATGACAACTTTTTTCTTCAGACAGTCATTTCTTTGATGCCTTCAGACCCGCCACCTCAGATGGGCTTTGAATGCCAAAATGAGGTGTGGGAAATACACTAGAACTAAAAAGGGGCTATGATGTTTACATAGGCACTACCATTACTTTAGCAAAAAGCGCTGTACATCAACCGTTGGCTATTGAAAACATGTATTTCAGTCACGTGACGGATCACTCTTTGATACTATGATATAATAGTTTTGAAAGCTGTGTTAACCTGGAGTGAGAAGGTCAGCTCAAGGTCAGTCTCCATCAGTCCATCTGGAGGAAGGACATACTCGTTGGACCTCAAGATGCGCTTGGAGCCCTGTGGAGGAAAATGTAAAGAGAGGCACAGAGAGAGTTAGGGATGTAACGGTGACTGAAACAAAGACATTTGGTGGTAAAACTTTGACTTTGCAATGCTCCTTCCCCTGAGAAACGTGTATAGAAACTCAATTCTAAAACTCACACATCCCTGTGTCAAAGAAGGAGCGTTTGCCAATGATGCCTAGGGCTTAGGGGTTGTTTCTGGACAGGGTCTTGGAGTTGCATGTTACCTCAGTAACCTACTGATCCAGCCAATTTAAAAGGAAGACTCAGCAATATAATGTAGATACAGAAAGCAAACAGCATAATGGATCAATTTCCGCAACAACTTAGAGCACTGAAGCACAAGGCATTTCTTTGGTGCCCTCGCTGTCACGCTGTGAACAGTGTGATGCGAACACGTGCACAGATACTGTGGGTGACTGTGAGAGAGCATCTCGCTCATTTCAATATATCTGGTGCTGCTGTTGGCAACGTCATTTCTTTCCGAGCATGCTCTTTCATCTCACCCCATAACCCAATACAAGCTTGCTTTCATCGTGTATCAGTGGCCGTGTCTGAATACCCATACTTGAATCCTAAAAAATTACATTTTATGGTATGTGACATTTCGAAAATCAAGAATACTTTAAATGCCTGGATGTTATACTAATTGTGGTTTTGACAACAGCTGATCAATTAGATATGGGGATGCGCTACCAAAATCAATGAATATATGAAGAACGCCAAGAGTGTGCAAAAGCTGTCATCAAGGCAATGGGTGGCTATTTGAAGAATATCAAATAAAATATATTTTGATTTGTTTAACATTTTGTTTTGGTTACTACATGATTCCATATGTTTCAACATTTCATAGTTTTGATGTCTTCACTATTATTCTACAATGTAGTAAATAGTACAAATATAGAAAAACCCTTGAAAAACCCAACTCAATCATCAAGTTTACGGACGACACAACAGTGGTAGGCTTGATTACCAACAACGACGAGACGGCCTACAGGGAGGAGGTGAGGGCCCTCGGAGTGTGGTGTCAGGAAAATAACCTCACACTCAACGTCAACAAAACTAAGGAGATGATTGTGGACTTCAGGAAACAGCAGAGGGAACACCCCCCTATCCACATCGATGGAACAGTAGTGGAGAGGGTAGCAAGTTTTAAGTTCCTCGGCATACACATCACAGACAAACTGAATTGGTCCACCCACACAGACAGCATCGTGAAGAAGGCGCAGCAGCGCCTCTTCAACCTCAGGAGGCTGAAGAAATTCGGCTTGTCACCAAAAGCACTCACAAACTTCTACAGATGCACAATCGAGAGCATCCTGTCGGGCTGTATCACCGCCTGGTATGGCAACTGCTCCGCCCACAACCGTAAGGCTCTCCAGAGGGTAGTGAGGTCTGCACAACGCATCACCGGGGGCAAACTACCTGCCCTCCAGGACACCTACCCGATGTCACAGGAAGGCCATAAAGATCATCAAGGACAACAACCACCTGAGCCACTGCCTGTTCACCCCGCTATCATCCAGAAGGCGAGGTCAGTACAGGTGCATCAAAGCTGGGACCGAGAGACTGAAAAACAGCTTCTATCTCAAGGCCATCAGACTGTTAAACAGCCACCACTAACATTGAGTGGCTGCTGCCAACACACTGACGCAACTCCAGCCACTTTAATAATGGGAATTGATGTAAAATATATCACTAGCCACTTTAAACAATGCTACTTAATATAATGTTTACATACCCTACATTATTTATCTCATATGTATATGTATATACTGTACTCTATATCATCTACTGCATCTTTATGTAATACATGTATCACTAGCCACTAAACTATGCCACTTTGTTTACATACTCATCTCATATGTATATACTGTACTCGATACCATCTACTGCATCTTGCCTATGCCGCTCTGTACCATCACTCATTCATATATCTTTATGTACATATTCTTTATCCCTTTACACTTGTGTGTATAAGGTAGTAGTTTTGTAATTGTTAGCTAGATTTCTCATTGGTTATTACTGCATTGTCGGAACTAGAAGCACAAGCATTTCGCTACACTCGCATTAACATCTGCTAACCATGTGTATGTGACAAATAAAATTTGATTTGATTTGATTTGAATGACTGGTGTTCTAAAACTTTGGATATGCGACTTTACGTCTTCACTGAAGAGAAAGAAAATGAAGATGTGTAATTTCTGTTAATTTAATGAGATTGTGTTAGATTAATTTTTTTTCCCATGCATCTTTTTTAAATGTAATTTATTTAGTTAATTTTCTCTTCTCTTTATTTTTTACTGAAACCTATTTTAGTGAACACTCGTCTTTCATTTAACTTTTATTCTGTCCCAAGATGCACAGAAATACGACAACAATACATCACAAAATGACAAAAACAGGGTGTCTTTCACAAAACATTTAGCTAGTATCTTAATATTGGTCATTTCATATCGATTATACATGCAAAAATGCTACATTATGCAATGTATGTGGTTACTCATGTTAATCGCTGAAATCTTTTAGTATGCTGTACGTTTACCTCTGCAATTTTACTTTGGAAGGGCCTGTAGAATTTGTACTTACCGTTTACAGTTTTAATAGATAATGTTTTGTCGAACTGAAATACTGTTGTTACTGCATATCCTTTGATATCCTGCAATAACTGGCTATTGAGACTGTTTTTTTATGGGAATTCACTACAAAGCTTTCTTTATTGCTTGGCTTAGATATGGGGTTGCGCTACTGAAATCAATGAATATCGGGAAACAACGCGATCGCGCATGACGCAAAATATAACATTTTATGGTATGTGCATTTTCGGACTCTGACTTGGCTCGTTCTGATATTTCTTAATTTCTTTCTTTTTTACTTTTTGGATTATGTGTGTATTGTTTTTGTATTGCAAAGTATTACTGCACTGTTGAAGCTAGAAACACAAGCATTTAGCAGCACCTGCAATAACATTTGCAAGTCTGTGTACGGGACCAAGAAGCTTTGATTTCATTAAGCAGTAGATTTATATATTTTGTATATATTTTATTTATAGATATTCATTTATTCATTTTGTACCATTTTTGAGGATGTCCTTTTCATAAACCCAAAGTGGATTTCTGTTCTCATTTAAAAAAGTGTTTCTTGTTTGAAATAATGAAAAAATAAAAAAATCAGTACATCTACTGTTATACTTTCAACATTTCAACCAAGATCTCAGCGATCACTTCCTCATTGCCTGCATCTGTAATGGGTCAGCGGTCAAACGACCTCCACTCATCACTGTTAAACGCTCCCTGAAACACTTCAGCGAGCAGGCTTTTTCTTAAATAAGCATGCCCCATTCAAGAAATGTAGAACCAGGAACAGATATAGCCCTTGGTTCTTAACCAACACAAAAACATCCTATGGCATTCTGCATTAACATCGAACAGCCCCCGTGATATGCAACTTTTCAGGGAAGCCAGAAACCAATATACACAGGCAGTTAGAAAAGCCAAGGCTAGCTTTTTCAAGCAGAAATTTGCTTCCTGCAACACAAACTCAAAAGAGTTCTGGGACACTGTAAAGTCCATGGAGAATAAGAACACCTCCTCCCAGCTGCCCACTGCACTGAGGATAGAAAACACTGTCACCACCGATAAATCCACTATAATTGAATTTCAATAAGAATTTTTCTACGGCTGGCCATGCTTTTCACCTGGCTACCCCACCCCGGTCAACAGCACTGCACCCCCCACAGCAACTTACCCAAGCTTTCCCCATTTCTCCTTCTTCCAAATCCAGTCAGCTGATGTTCTGAAAGAGCTGCAAAATCTGGACCCCTACAAATCAGCTGGGCTAGACAATCTGGACCCTATCTTTCTAAAATTATCTGCCAAAATTGTTGCCACCCCTATTACTAGCCTGTTCAACCTCTCTTTCGTGTCGTCTGAGGTGTCGTCTGAGATTCCCAAAGATTTGGAAAGCAGCTCCGGTCATCCCCCCTTCAAAGGGGGGGGGGACAATCTTGACCAAAACTACTACAGACCTATATCTATCCTACCCTGACTTTCTAAGGTCTTCGAAAGCCAAGTCAACAAACAGATTACCGACCATTTCAAATCCCACCATACCTTCTCCGCTATGCAATCTGGTTTCAGAGCTGGTCATGGGTGCACCTCAGCCATGCTCAAGATCCGAAACGATATCTTAACCGCCATCGATAAGAAACAATACTGTGCAGCCGTATTCATTGACCTGGCCAAGGCTTTCGATTTTGTCAATCACCACATCCTCATCGGCAGACTCGATAGCCTTGGTTTCTCAAATGATTGCCTAGCCTGGTTCATCAACTACTTCTCTGATAGAGTTCAGTGTGTCAAATCGGAGGGCCTGTTGTCCGGGCCTCTGGCAGTCTCTATGGGGGTGCCACAGGGTTCAATTCTTGGGCCGACTCTCTTCTCTGTATACATCAATGATGTCACTCTTGCTGCTGGTGAGTCTCTCATCCACCTCTACGCAGACGACACCATTCTGTATACTTCTGGCCCTTCTTTGGACACTGTGTTAACAACCCTCCAGGCGAGCTTCAATTCCATGCAACTCTCATTCCGTGGCCTCCAATTGCTCTTAAATACAAGTAAAACTAAATGCATGCTCTTCAACCGATCGCAGCCTGCACCTGCCCACCTGTCCAACATCACTACTCTGGACGGTTCTGACTTATATGTGGACTTATGGTTAGACTGTAAACTCTCCTTCCAGACTCACATCAAACATCTCCAATCCAAAGTTAAATTTAGAATTAGCTTCCTATTTCGCAACAAAGCATCCTTCACTCATGCTGCCAAACATACCCTTGTAAAACTGACCATCTTACCGATCCTACCGATCCTCAACAAAATAGCCTCCAATACCTTACTCAATAAACTGGATGCAGTCTATCACAGTGCCATCCGTTTTGTCACCAAAGCCCCATATTCTACCCATTACTGCGACCTGTACGCTCTCGTTGGCAGGCCCTCGCTTCATACTCGTCGCAAAACCCACTGGCTCCAGGTCATCTACAAGACCCTGCTAGGTAAAGTCCCCCCTTATCCCAGCTCGCTGGTCACCATAGCAGCACCCACCTGTAGCACACGCTCCAGCAGGTATATCTCTCTGGTCCCCCAAAACGAATTCTTCCTTTGGCCGCCTCTCCTTCCAGTTCTCTGCTGCCAATGACTGGAACGAACTACAAAAATCTCTGAAATTGGTAACACTTATCTCCTTCACTAGCTTTAAGCACATGTACATGGGCTATGTACAGATTACTGCACCTGTACATAGCCCATCTATAATTGAGCCCAAACAACTACCTCTCCCCCTACTGTATTTATTTATTTTGCTCCTTTGCACCCCATTATTTATATCTCTACCTTGCACATTCTTCCACTGCAAATCTACAATTCCAGTGTTTTACTTGCTATATTGTATTTACCACCATGTCCTTTTTTTTTGCCTTTACCGCCCTTATCTCACCTCATTTGCTCATATTGTATATAGACTTATTTTTCTACTGTATGATTGACTGTATGTTTGTTTTACTCCAAGTTGGAGTAATGTCCTCTGTTGTTGTATGTTGTCGAACCGCTTTGCTTTATCTTGGCCAGGTCGCAATTGTAAATGAGAACTTGTTCTCAACTTGCCTACCTGGTTAAATAAAGGTGAAATAAATCAATAAAATAAATACTTTCAACATAAAAAGGATGCCCTCGCACATCTGAGCCATGTTATTGCAGGTGCAATACATTATCATTTGTAGCCTAGCTACAGTTGGCTAGATGAACTAATAGAGATCAAGCCTTTGATTGCTGGCTTGATCAGAAGAAGGTGGTTAGGGATATGGTTGATGAAGATGGACTCTGGTGATGATCTTGTAGAGGGCTAGCTACTCTGGGAACCAGCCCAAGTCGTGTAGCCACTGGACTTCTCCGTCACAATGTCTGACATCCACTTGCGTGATTCCTCAGCAGCTCTGGGCACCAGAAAGCTCCCCACACACAGTTCAGAGTAGTAGCTAGACAGTCGCCCTCATTACGAGTTCTCTGCATCATTCCTCTACTGCATCTCCCCATTCCTCTCAAGCTTCAGGTGACTCTTCAATTGATGCATGCTTACACCTATGGTTAACTCGACTTTACTCCAAATTAGTGATGCACCGATATTACCTTCCGATATTTCCTTGCCCCCAAAAAACTATACTGATAACTGAAATAAAAACATTTTGCAGCCCTTTAAGCATTCTAGTACAGTTAAATAGTTAACACACACATACACACACACACAGCGGTCTAAGGCACTGCATCTCAGTGCAAGAGGCGTCACTACAGTCCCTAGTTTGAATCCAGGCTGTAACACATTCAGTCGTGATTGGGAGTCCCATAGGGCGGCGTACAATTGGCCCAGCGTCGTCTGGGATTGGCCGTCATTGTAAATAAGAAGTTGATCTTAACGGACTTGCCTCGTTAAATAAAGGTTACACACACACACACACACACACGTTGACCAAAAAGTTATTTTGTTGGCTTTTACGTATGTCGCCATTACCAGTAAAACATGATCAAAACCTATTTCTTTCACTTATTTGCTGTCCTGTTTTGTTGTTAATTTGTTCAGTTGTTTCATTCTCAATCCGGATTTCATCATACAGGTCAAGCAGTGAAGTTTCAGCTCTTGTTTGTCTGTGGCCTCTCTTCCTCGGTGCACACTGTTTCCATCTTGTCCAGCTGTGTATGAACATTTCACGTAAACCCTGTTTCTTGTCTGCATCAAAGTGGCGGTCCTTGTACATGGCATCGGGCATGGTGGTGACACAGTAAAGAGAATGCCACCAAATCGCTTGTTCACAGCCTGTGTCGCCAGTTTTGTTGAGCAGGCGTTTCAATGCCATGACAGAGGGTATCACATCTGCTGCAAGCGCAGTTTAATTCGAGTCAGTTGTTCGAATGGAGCAGGCAAGTGTGTTCATGTTTCAAACATCTTCTCAAATACCATTGAAATGGCAGCAGCGGTATGACAACCAGCATATTCATGAGCATGCAATACGACTTTCCTCAGTACGAAATCCTCGACGACCCACTGTGCTGTCAGACTCAGCATGCTCATGGGGCTGATATCGCTGGTCCACATGTCAGTCGTGAAGCTAATTGCAGTGACGCCATCACTGTGTAACTGCAGTAGGGCAACATCTGAAAAATAGCGCACTTGGTAGTGTGTACTGGTGTTCGACCAGTCGGCAAAAGCCAACATCACCCACGACAGAGAACGGTGTATTGTCAGGGGCAATTCATTAAATTATCTTGCCGTTAACGTCTTTGGGATATGGGCCGTTAACTGCCTTCTACTCAGGCCCAGAAGCTAGGATGTGCATATAATTGGTAGATTTGGATAGAAAACACTCTAAAGATTCTAAAACTGTTAAAATAATGTCTGAGTATAACAGAACTTATTTGGCAGGCGAAACCCCGAGAACAAACCATCCAGGACTTTAATTGTTTCAGTTCACTGTGTTTTCAATTGGTTTTCTATGGGAATCTAGATTTCTGAAGCATCTGGTTGCAATTCCTATGGCTTCCACTAGATGTCAACAGTCTTTAGAACTTGGTTGATGTTTTTCTTTTGAGTAATGAAGAAGTAGCCCTTTCCTTTCTGTGTGTCGAGCCAAGTGGACCGTTTTGTTTGGGCCGCGCGACCTAGAGCTCGCTCCACTTTAATTTTATCCGCAATTGAACACAGTTTATTTCGTCTTAAATTTGATAGATTATTTACGTTTTAAAATACCTAAAGTTGGATTAGGAAAGTTGTTTGAAATGTTTGGACCAAGTTTACAGGTAACTTATTAGATAATTTGTAGTCATGTTGGGCGAATATAACGACGGAATTTATCGAGAAAAAAAAGGACCATTTGTGCTGTCCTTGTTACGACTTCTATAAATGGTGCGGTGAAGGAGTCAAACACAGAGAGCAGGTAATATCGTACGTGAATCTATTTATTCCAATGACAGCGGAGACATGGACATGCCAACACTATGAAACCACCCGTCCAAAATACACAGGACTAAAACTGTACGGAAAATAATGAGATAACACTTATACACCAACACCAAAATAACAGAGAACAAGCCCGCACAAATACCCAGCGGGCCTAGTGCCCTTAAATAGCCTACAAACAACATTAAGTCAAAACAGGTGTACCCAATTAAACCCAATAAACAGAAACAAACGGAAAGGGTATCGATGGCAGCTAATAGGCCGGCGACGACGACCGCCGCCCGAACAGGAAGAGGCACCATCTTCGGCGAGATTCGTGACAGTACCCCCCCTGGCTCCCGTAGCGCGCCGACCCCGGCCTCGAGGACGACCCGGAGGACGAGGCGCGGGGTGATCCGGGTGGAGGCGGTGGAAATCCCTCAAGAGGGAAGGATCTAAAAATGTCCCTCCCCAGTACCCAGCACCTCTCCTCCGGACCGTACCCCTCCCAGTCCACGAGGTACTGCAGGCCCCTCACCCGGCGTCTCGAGTCCAGAATAGCTCGTACTGTGTACGCCGGGGACCCCTCGATGTCCAGAGGGGGTGGAGGGACCTCCGGTACCTCACCGTCTTGTAGGGGACCAGCTACCACCGGCCTGAGGAGAGACACATGAAACGAGGGGTTAATGCGATAGTAAGAGGGAAGTTGCAATCTATAACACACCTCGTTTATCCTCCTCAGGACTTTAAATGGCCCCACACACTGCGGCCCCAGCTTCCGGCAGGGCAGGCGGAGGGGCAGGTTTCGGGTCGAGAGCCAGACCCTGTCCCCTGGTGCGAACACCGGGACCTCACTGCGGTGGCGGTCAGCGTTTATTTTCTACCGTTCACTGGCCTCCCTGAGAGAATCCTGGACTGCCCGCCAGGTCTCTCTAGAGCGCTGTACCCACTCCACCGCAGGAGCTTCGGTCTGACTCTGATGCCACGGAGCCAGGACCGGCTGGTAGCCCAGTACGCATTCGAATGGCGACATGTTCGTGGATGAATGACGAAGTGAGTTCTGGGCCAACTCTGCCCACGGGACGTACCTCGCCCATTCTCATGACCGGTCCTGGCAATACGACCTCAGAAACCTACCCACTTCCTGGTTTACTCTCTCCACCTGCCCATTACCTTCGGGGTGATAACCAGAGGTAAGGCTGACCGAGACTCTCCATAAACGCCTTCCAAACCCGGGACGTGAACTGGGGACCCCGATCAGATACGATGTCCTCTGGAACCCCGTAGTGCCAGAAGACGTGGGTAAATAGAGCCTCTGCAGTCTGTAGGGCCGTAGGGAGACCAGGCAATGGGAGGAGACGGCAGGACTTAGAGAACCGATCCACAACGACCAGAACGGTAGTGTTCCCCTGAGATGGGGGAAGATCAGTAATGAAATCTACCGAGAGATGGGACCATGGCCGTTGTGGAACCGAGAGGGGTTGTAACTTCCCTCTAGGCAGATGCCTTGGAGCCTTACTCTGAGCGCATACCGAACAGGAAGAGACATAGAGTTTCACATCCTTAACTAAGGTGGGCCACCAGTATTTCCCCCTAAGACCCCGCACTGTCCTATCAATCCCCGGATGACCCGAAGACGGTAGTGTGTGAGCCGCCGAATCAATTTATCACGGACACCAAGTGGCACGTACCTACGACCGGTCGGACACTGTGTAGGCGCAGGTTCAACACTCAACGCCCGCTCGATGTCCGCGTCCACCTCCCATACCACCGGGGCCACCAGCCGAGAGGCTGGAAGGATGGGAGTGGGATCGATGGACCGGTCCTCGGTGTCATAGAGACGGGACAGCGCGTCGGCCTTAGTGTTAAGGGAACCTGGTCTATAAGAGATCGTAAATCTAAAGCGTGTAAAGAACATGGCCCACCTAGCCTGACGCGGATTCAGTCTCCTCGCTGCTCGAATATACTCCAGATTGAGGTGGTCAGTCCAGATGAGGAAAGGGTGTTTAGCCCCCTCTAGCCAGTGTCTCCACACCTTCAGGGCCTTTACCATAGCTAGTAACTCCCGGTCCCCCACATCATATTTCCGCTCCGCCGGACCCAGCTTCTTAGAAAAGAAAGCGCAGGGACGGAGCTTCGGTGGCGTGCCCGAGCGCTGAGACAGCACGGCTCCAACCCCAGCCTTGGACGCATCCACCTCCACTATGAATGCTAATGAAGGGTCCGGATGCGCCAACAAAGGAGCTTCAGTGAACAGCGCCTTCAACTGGTTGAAGACTCCATCAGCCTCTGCCGACCACCGCAGACGCACCGGCCCCCCCTTCAGCAGTGAGGTAATGGGCGCCGCTACTTGGCCAAAACCCCGGATAAACCTCCAGTTGTAATTGGCAAACGCTAAAAACCGCGGCACCTCCTTTACCGTGGTCGGAGTCGGCCAATTACGCACGGCATTTACAAGGTCACACTCCATCACCACCCCCGAGCTGGAAATGCGATAACTCAGGAAGGAAATGGCTTGTTTGTCTCAGCCTTGACGTATAGGTCATGCTCCAGCAGTCGCCCAAAGACCTTGCGCACCAGGGAGACATGCGCGGCGCGTGTGGCAGAATAAATCAAGATGTCATCAATATAGACTACCACACCCTGCCCGTGCAAGTCCCTGAGTCCCTACAAAGGATTGGAAGATGGCTGGAGCATTCTTAAACCCATACGGCATGACGAGGTACTCATAGTGGCCTGATGTGGTACAAAATGCTGTTTTCCACTCGTCTCCTCCCCGAATACACACCAGATTATACGCGCAGTTTTGTGAAGAAACACGCTCCGTGGAATGATTCCACCGCCGTAGCGATGAGAGGTAGTGGATAACTAAATCCCACTGTGATCGAATTGAGACCTCGATAATCAATGCACGGACGCAGACCTCCCTCCTTTTTCCTCACAAAAAAGAAACTCGAGGAGACGGGTGACATGGAGGGCCGAATGTAACCCTGTCTCAGAGCTTCAGTGACATATGTCTCCATCGCCAATGTCTCCTCCTGTGACAGTGGGTACACGTGACTCCTGGGAAGTGCAGCGTTCTCCTGGAGGTTTATCACGCAATCCCACCGTCGATGGGGTGGTAATTTGGTCGCTTTTTTCTTACTAAAAGCGATAGCCAAATCGTCATATTCTGGGGGAATGCGCACGGTGGAAACCTGGTCTGGACTCTCCACCGTCGTGGCACCGATGGAAACTCCTATACACCTACCCGAACACTCGTCTGACCACCCCTGAAGAGCCCCCTGTTTCCAGGAAATGAGGGGATTGTGAATAGCCAGCCAGGGAACCCCCAACACCACTGGAAACCCAGGTGAATCAATAAGGTAGAAACGGATCTTCTCCCTATGATCCCCCTTGCGTTACCATGTTCAGCGGAATCGTGGCCTCCCTGACCAGCCCTGACCCTAACGGTCGGCTATCTAAGGAGTGCACGGGGACAGGTGGGTCTATCTGCACTAACGGAATACCCAACTTACGGGCGAGTCCGCGATCCATAAAACTCCCAGCTGCGCCTGAATCGACTAGCGCCTTATGCTGAAGAGAGGGAAAAAACGCAGGGAAAAAAATAAACAAAAACATGTGACCAACAGGGAGCTCTGGGTGAGTTTGGTCCCTACTGAGAAGTGCTCCGCCTGCCAGCTCGACTCCCAGAGGGACTCCTCCAGCACCGGTCCGAAGTGTGTCCTCTCCGGCCACAATAGGCGCAGGAGGAGCCTCCTCCTCCGGTCTCCCTAGATGCAGCTACTCCCAACTCCATCGGAGTTGGAGCGGGAGTGCTGAAAGGTGGAATTGACAGGACCCCTTCAAACGCCCACGGGCAGCTAGCAGGTTGTCCAGTTGAATCGACAAGTCTATCAGTTCATCAAGGGAGAGTGTTGTGTCCCGACAAGCTAGCTCCCGGCGGACGTCCTCCAGGAGACTGCAACGGTAATGGTCCATCAGGGCCCTGTCATTCCACCCAGCACCAGCAGCCAGGGTCCTGAACTCCAACGCGAAGTCCTGCGCACTCCTCGTCTCCTGTCTGAGGTGGAACAGTCGCTCACCCGACGCTTTGCCCTCTGGTGGGTGGTCGAACACAGCTCAAAAACGGCGGGTGAACTCCGGGTAGTGGTCCCGAGCCGAGTCTGGGCTGTTCTAGACAGCGTTGGCCCAGTCCAGGGCCCTACCCGTCAAACAGGAGACGAGGAGGCTCACACTCTCCTCACCCGAGGGAGCCGGACGCACGGTAGCCAGGTAGAGCTCGAGCTGGAGCAAAAATCCCTGGCACCCAGCCGCCGCTCCATTGTACTCCCTCGGGGGGGAGAGACGCAATGTGCTGGACCCAGAGGACGACGTAGGTGGAGTAGGTGGCGTCGGTAGACCACTCCTCTCCCATCGCTCCATCCTCTCCAACATCTGGTCCATCGCTGAACCGACACGATGGAGGACAGCTGTATGATGATGTACACGCTCTTCCATAGTTGGGAGAGGGGTGGTCGCTGCTCCTGCTGACTCCATAGGTGGTGCGGGCTTCTGTTACGACTTCTATAAATGGAGTCAAACGCAGAGAGCAGGTAATATCGTACGTGAATCTATTTATTCCAACGACAGCGGAGACATGGACATGCCAACGCTAGGGCGTATGAAACCACCCGTCCAAAATACACAGGACTAAAACTGTCCGGAAAATAATGAGATAACACTTAGACACCAACACCAAAATAACAGAGAACAAGCCCGCACAAATACCCAGCGGGCCTAGTGCCCTTAAATAGCCTACAAACAACACTAACTCAAAACAGGTGTACCCAATTAAACCCAATAAACAGAAACAAACGGAAAGGGAATCGATGGCAGCTAATAGGCCGGCGACGACGACGACGACCGCCGAGCGCCGCCCGAACAGGAAGAGGCACCATCTTCGGCGAGATTCGTGACAGTCCTAAGATAATCGCATGGTTTACTTTCGCCGTAAAGCCTTTTTGAAATCTGACAATGTGGCTGGATTAACAAGAAGTTAAGCTTTATTTTGGTGTATTGCACTTGTGTTTTTATGAAAGTTAAATATTTCTAATAATTTAAATTTGAATTTGGCGCTCTGCCATTTCACCGGATGTTGTCAAATCGATCCCACTAATGGGATTTGATCCATAAGAAGTTTCATGGATTTCTCCTTTGAGTTGTCTCGTTGAAATGTTCTTACTCTTTCAAATGACTGCTCGACTTGTTGACCGCTCGATCCACATAGCAGACATAGTGGGCTAGGTTAGGAATGCTGTGTTGCACGTGTAGCGCTATATTTTATGTGGTGTCATTATGTTATGTACCTATACATTATATAGGTATGCACGTCAGCTTTGACATCGGTTTTGCACATCGGCGTTAAACTAGACATCAGGCCGATGCCGGCATTTTTAGCTAATATCGTCCGAATCTGATATGTTCACCGATATATCGTGCATCCCTACTCCAAATACGTTTTTCCAAATGCTACTCAGCTAACATTACTCCGCACTCCGCTGTAGTGAAAGAGCACTGGGTGGATCTACAGACGATCCTTTCCGGTCCATATGCGAAGCCATAACTGTTGGTGAATTCAAGACAACATGGAAATCTGAAAAAAAACATGCTCCGACTGGGAAAAATATATTTTTTAACAGTCATCCAACTCAGATGAAACTCGGTATCCTACTAGAGCTGAAGATCACCAACATCACGATTTTCCCCAGTCTGAGCTCATTTTGTTTCCAAGTTCCCAGGTGCACTTGTGGCCGTGGCATACCACAGCATGCTTTTTACTAAACAGTATGTGCTAAATAGTACATAGCAAGCCAGAATTCGGACACGGCTAATGACATGCAGAAAAAAATAGGGGGAAAAGCGTATTTTCTTTCTATTACGGTCAGTTAGCGCTTCACTAACTCTCTATGCTGACTGTTTAGTTCTCGTGGGAGGCTAGCTTCACATCCAAATTAATTGACTGTAAATGCAACAGGCTAACAAGACAAGACAACAGCAGCAGTCAGCATCTAAAGTCTAATGAGCAGTCGCACACAGCTGTACTAAAATGGACCAGCAGACAGCTATCAGTGATGAAGCATCACAATACATTCAGTCTTTAGAGATGAAAGGGAGAAGGAAAGTTTGTGAGGAAAATAAAACTCTGTATAAATAAATCTGTATTTGGACATGCATTCCTCTCATGGTGACGCAGCAAACTAAAAAGATGTGCTAGCTACTTCAAGAAATTAATGCAAATTGATACTAGAGCAAGAAGAAAAGACATGTGGCTTCCAAGAGTAGCCCCATGGGTCCTGACAACTAAGTGAGTAGGTAGGTGTCGGCTTCAGACACGTCTGCAACCAAAGCTATTGGCTAGCTCAATGACAATAAAATTAACTAATTTCGGAAGGCGTTCAAAAAACTGAAAGGTCCAAAAACAAGTATGTATTATCGGGTTTTAACATACGGAACAAAACCGCCACAATCTTCTGAGTTCAGTTGCTAGAGATACAGAGTGACCAAGAACAAACATTTTTCACACTCTTTTTCCTCCTGTCAATGGGGAATAAAGAGCAGTCGAGGCCCGTCTTAACTCCTGCGTACGCCGTACCTTTTAGTTATTTTGTGTTGCTGCCCAACATGCTGTCATCAGAGGATCAGATGTGGCCATTTAAGTCCCTTTTCTGACAAGTCGAGCCAGGCGCTAGCTAGCCATCACAATCAACACAGGAAGAAAGGAGTAGACCTGAATGGTGTTATGCTGAAGTACAGAGTTACTTGAGGACAGAGCAGCGGTGGGCAATATTGACTGACACTTCAGGGTCTGATAGGGAACAGCCACCTAAGGTTTTCAGGTCAGGTTTTCTACCACCTGATGAACTGTAATTGTCATGCTGGCAAGCTTAAAATCTCTTGAGGTGGGTCTTCCTTCACAACACCAGTGACCATGTCAAAAATGTTCGGACCTGTTTGGGCCCCTCTTAGATTAAAGTGCAATTTATTTATGTATTGACAAATCAATCCCACCAATGTAGTAAATGTCAGATCTCTGTGTGTATCTGAAAGGTAAGCTTGCCATGTACAGTATACAGAATTATTGCACAGATATTTGATAATCTACCTCTCAACACTCATGAAGTGCATAGTGAAAATGACCAGTGAATTTACCACCAGTAATTAGAGAGAACAGAAAGAACACAGTTCAACCAGACAATGCTCTTTCTCTCAGACTGCACAGTACCCTGAGCAATATGCGAGCCCTGGGCAGTACCGCGGGCCAAAGCGACTACTTTAGAATGCAGAGTGCCCCAAGTAACGGTCAGACATAACTGTAATATTTTTATTTTCTCTCTGTTCCTATCGAACAAGCTGTCACCTTGGTAACCGATTGGGCAGTCCTCAGACTATTGAGCTTAGTGGAAGGAGAGATTCTGGGGAGGTTGTCAGGTGTGAAAGGAAAAGTATATAGCTAAGTCGCACTTCTGCCAAGATGCATGAAATAAAGGATGTAGAAAAGATATGCAGGCTTTAGAAATAGCTTGTAAGGAGGACCACAGAGAAGTGAAAAATATTTCCGATGTTGACCATGAGCTTTTGTTGGCCATTAGCTTTTGTTAGTAATTTCCATATTTGAGTAAATTGACTATTAGGATTGACCTTGATATAGTCCTTTGATTTTGTGTTGTTTATTTCAGAAAATATTATCAGTCAATTGATGCAAGCAGTTGTTACCAAACCATCCCATTACACAAGACTTCAATGGTCAACAGCAATCCAAGTTCCTGTGTTTTTAGGGACACTCCATTTGATACTAATACAATCCGAAGCACATCACTTAAATCGTCATAATCTTCTTAACCTGGACTCACCTGTATTTTGACAGCTATCACCACGGAGCTAAGCTCTCGGTCCAATTCTTTGAGGACAATCAGCTTCTTGAGGGTCAGGCTGCACAATCTGTGGTCAACAGGGGAGACAGGGAAGGGATTTAGTTTAGTTTCATTCATTTAGATCAGTGGTTCCCAAACTGTTTATAGTCCCGTACCCCTTCAAACGTTCAACCTCCACCTGCGTACCCCCTCTAGCACCAGGATCAGCGCACTCTCAAATGTTGTTTTTGCCATCATTGTAAGCCTGCCACACACACACACACACACACACACACACACACACACACACACACACACACACACACACACACACACACACTTATTAAACATAAGAATGAGTGTGAGTTTTTGTCACAACCCAGCCCGTGGGAAGTGACAAAGAGCTCTTATAGGACCAGGGCACAAATAATTATAATCAATAATTTTGCTCTTTATTTTGCCATCTTACATATTAAACCTTATTTGTTCATTAAAAATTGTGATTAACTCACCACAGTTTAATGAGAAGGGTGTGCTTGAAAGGATGTGGACAACTCTGCAATGTTGGGTTGTATTGGAGAGAGTCTCAGTCTTAAATCGTTTCCCACACAGTCTGTGCATGTATTTAGTATTCATGCTAGTGAGGGCCGAGAATCCGCTCTCACATAGGTACGTGGTTGGAATGGGCATCAGTGTCTTAACAGCGCAATTTTCCAAGGCAGGATACTCTGAGCGCAGCCCAATCCAGAAATCTGGCAGTGGCTTCTGATTAAATTACATTTTCACAGAACCGCTTGTTGCAATTTTGATGAGTCCCTCTTGTTCAGATATCGGTAAGTGGACTAGAGGCAGGGCATGAAAGGGATAACGAATCCAGTTGTTTGTGTCATCCATTTCGGGAAAGTACCTGCATAATTGCACACCCAACTTACTCAGGTGATTTGCTAAATCACATTTGACATTGGTTGTCAGCTCGAGTTCATTTGCATACAAAAAACCATACAATGATGGAAAGACCTGTGTGTTGTCCTTGTTAATGCAGACAGTGAAGAGCTCCAACTTCTTAATCATTGCCTCAATTTTGAAGTCGGAAGTTCACATACACTTAGGTTGGAGTCATTAAACTCCTTTTTCAACCACTTCACAAATTTATTGTGAACAAACTATAGTTTTGGCAAGTTGGTTAGGACAAGTTTACAGTAGAGGTCGACCGATTAATCGGAATGGGCAGTATTTTTGGGCGCCGATTTAAAAAATAAAAATAAAAAATATATATATATATATATATATATATATATATATATATATATATATATATATATATATACATACATACAGTGGGGCAAAAAATATATATATACAGTGGGGCAAAAAAGTATTTAGTCAGCCACCAATTGTGCAAGTTCTCCCACTTAAAAAGATGAGAGAGGCCTGTAATTTTCATCATAGTTACACTTCAAAATCAGGAAAAAAAATCCAGAAAATCCCATTGTAGGATTTTTTATGATTTTATTTGCATATTTTGGTGGAAAATAAGTATTTGGTCACCTACAAACGAGCAATATTTCTGGCTCTCACAGACCTGTAACTTCTTCTTTAAGAGGCTCCTCTGTCCTCCACTCGTTACCTGTATTAATGGCACCAGTTTGAACTTGTTATCAGTATAAAATACACCTGTCCACAACCTCAAACAGTCACACTCCAAACTCCACTATGGCCAAGACCAAAGAGCTGTCAAAGGACACCAGAAACAAAATTGTAGACCTGCACCAGGCTGGGAAGACTGAATCTGCAATAGGTAAGCAACTTGGTTTGAATAAATTAACTGTGGGAACAATTATTAGGAAATGGAAGACATACAAGACCACTGATAATCTCCCTCGATCTGGGGCTCCACGCAAGATCTCACCCCGTGGGGTCAAAGTGAACACAAGAACGGTGAGCAAAAATCCCAGAACCACACGGGGGGACATAGTGAATGACCTGCAGAGAGCTGGGACCAAAGTAACAAAGCCTACAATCAGCAAGGGCATTGAAGATGAAACGTGGCTGGGTCTTTCAGCATGACAATGATCCCAAACACACCGCCAGGGCAACGAAGGAGTGGCTTCGTAAGAAGCATTTCAAGGTCCTGGAGTGGCCTAGCCAGTCTCCAGATCTCAACCCCATAGAAAATCTTTGGAGGGGGTTGAAAGACCTTCCTCTCTCTCGTTGCACTCCACAAGGAGACTGCCTGTTACGCGAATGCAGTAAGCCAAGGTAAGTTGCTAGCTAGCATTAAACTTATCTTATAAAAAACAATCAATCATAATCACTAGTTAACTACACATGGTTGATGATATTACTAGATATTATCTAGCGTGTCCTGCGTTGCATATAATCTGACTGAGCATACAAGTATCTAAGTAACTGACTGAGCGGTGGTAGGCAGAAGCAGGCGTGTAAACATTAATTCAAACAGCACTTCCGTGCGTTTTGCTAGCAGCTCTTCGTTGTGCGTCAAGCATTGCGCTGTTTATGACTTCAAGCCCATCAACTCCCGAGATGAGGCTGGTGTAACCGAAGTGAAATGGCTAGCTAGTTAGCGCGCGCTAATAGCGTTTCAAACGTCACTCGCTCTGAGCCTTCTAGTAGTTGTTCCCCTTGCTCTGCATGGGTAATGCTGCTTCGATGGTGGCTGTTTTCGTTGTGTTGCTGGTTTGAGCCCAGGAAGGGACGAGGAGAGGGATGGAAGCTATACGGTTACACTGGCAATACTAAAGTGCCTATAAGAACATCCAATAGTCAAAGGTTAATGAAAGACAAATGGTATAGAGGGAAATAGTCCTATAATTCCTATAATAACTACAACCTAAAACTTCTTACCTGGGAATATTGAAGACTCATGTTAAAAGGAACCACCAGCTTTCATATGTTCTCATGTTCTAAGCAAGGAACTGAAACGTTAGCTTTCTTACATAGCACATATTGCACTTTTACTTTCTTCTCCAACACTTTGTTTTTGCATTATTTAAACCAAATTGAACATGTTTCATTATTTACTTGAGGCTGAATTGAATTAGGCTGAATTGAATTGAATTAAAATAAGTGTTCATTCAGTATTGTTGTAATTGTCATTATTACAAATAAATAAATAAAAATGAAAGGCCATTAGGCAATGAAGAAGCCACTGTTCCAAAACCACCATAAAAAAGCCTGACTACGGTTTGCAACTGCACATGGGGACAAAGATCGCACTTTTTGGAGAAATGTCCTCTGGTCTGATGAAACAAAAATAGAACTGTTTGGCCATAATGACCATCGTTATGTTTGGAGGAAAAAGGGGGAGGTTTGCAAACCGAAGAACACCATCCCAACCATGAACCATGGGGATGGCAGTATCATGTTCTGGGGATGCTTTGCTGCAGGAGGGACTGGTGCACTTCACAAAATAGATGGCATCATGAGGAAAATTATGTGGATATATTGAAGCAACATCTCAAGATATCAGTCAGGAAGTTAAATCTTGGTCGCAAATGGGTCTTCCAAATGGACAATGACCCCAAGCATACTTCCAAAGTTGTGGCAAAATGGCTTAAAGACAACAAAGTCAAGGTATTGGAGTGGCCACCACTCCATTATTAAAAATGTGTGGGCAGAACTGAAAAAGCGTGTGCGAGCAAGGAGGCCTTACAAACCTGACTCTGTTACACCAGCTCTGTCAGGAGGAATGGGCCAAAATTCACCCAACTTATTGTGGGAAGCTTGTGGAAGGCTACCCAAACGTTTGACCCAAGTTAAACAATTTAAAGGCAATGCTACCAAATACTAATTGAGTGTATAAACTTCTGACCCACTGGGAATATGATGAAAGAAACAAAGCTGAAATAAATGATCTACTATTATTCTGACATTTCACATTCTTAAAATAAAGTGGAGATCCTATCTGACCTAAGACAGGGCATTTTTACTATGATTAAATATCAGGAATTGTGAAAAACTGAGTTTAAATGTATTTGGCTAAGGTGTATGTAAACTTCCGACTTCAACTGTATGTGAGAGTGGATTCTCGGTCCTCAGTAGCTTAAATACAGGCACAGACTGTGTGGAAAATGATTCAAAACTGAGACTCTCTCCAATATAACCCAACATTGTAGAGTTGTGTGCATCCTTTCAAGCACACCCTTCTCATTAATCTGTGGTGAGTTATTCACAATTTTCCATGAACAAATAAGGTTTTAATATGGTGAAATAAAGAGCAAACTTATGGATTATAATTATTTGTGCCCTGGTCCTATAAGAGCTCTTTGTCACTTCCCACAAGGAGGGTTCTAACACACTCACACTCATGTGTAATAAATGTATAGTGTGTGTGTTGCAGGCTTACAATGATAGCAAAAAAACAACATTTGAGAGTGCACTGACCCTGGTACTAGAGGGGGAGCTGTAGGTTGAATGTTTAACTTCTTGAGCATACTTGACACGCAGACGTCCCAAGTATGCCCCTGGAAATGCAAATGCGCTACGCTAAATGCTAAATGTACTCGTTACAACTCAATCTTTGATCAAAATTCACAAGCAGGGTATTGAATTAAAGCTACACTCGTTGTGAACCTAGCCAGCAAGTCAGATTTTTAAAATGCTTTTCGGCGAAAGCATGAGAAGCTATTATCTGATAGCATGCACCCCCCAAAATGCCAGCACGACACGTAAACAACAGATTTTGCGGTAGCCGGCGCTACCCAAAACGCAGAAATAAAATATAAAACATTCATTACCTTTGACGAGCTTCTTTCTTGGCACTCCTATATGCCCCATAAACATCACTATTGGGTCTTTTTTTTGTTTAAATCGGTCCATATATACCCAAAATAGCTTTGTATGGAAGCTGTGTCATTCAGAAAAAATCATCGTTTTTAAACGCTGCGTAATTTTTTTAAATTAAAAAAGTCGACGATAAACTTTCACAAAACACTTCGAAATCCTTTTGTAATCCAACTTTAGGTATTAGTAAACGTTTATAATCTATCAAAATGATTACAGGGCGATGTCTTTTCAATAGGTCTTCACTTGCAAAAACAATGGCTTCTAATATCTCCCTCAACTGCATCCGGGTGAAGACTGGGAAACTGGAGGTCAGATAGAAGGATTTTCCAACAATTAATTCAATTGAAAATTAGGACAATGGCGCCATCGTGCGGAATTTGTATGAATTTCAGGCAGATCGCCATTAAATTCTGTTCTCTTTTAATAACTGGTGGAAGTGACTTATGGAAATTATTTTTAGCTTTCAGAGAGCAGTTTTTCTTGCGTTTTTCAATGAAACACACGATCTGTTATAGTCACAGCCGTGATTTAACCAGTTTTATAAACTTCAGAGTGTTTTCTATCCACACATACTAATCATATGCATATACTATATTCCTGGCATGAGTAGCAGGACGCTGAAAAGTTGCGCGATTTTTAACAGAATTTTCGAAAAAGGAAGGGGTAGAAGTAAGAGGTTTTAAAGAACCACTGATTTGAAAACCATGCTCTAGAGGACAGAATTTGGAAAAAAAAGTCCAAAAGTAAACTAATAAAAAACCCGCAAAGGACTGATTTCTCCCAGTTAAAAAAAAGAAAAGGTTTTCGATCTCATAATCCCACTTTTTTAATAGAAAAACAACAACATTGGATGTTCTAAGTCCACAACAACGCTTAAACCGCATCAGTGGACCCCCCAAAAACAGAGAAATTTGATTTGCTTGGTGTAGTTACCATTTAAATCACGTGTGCACCAGCCAGACTGTTTCTGTCGCCATAGGAGGTGTGTGAGTTTCACGTTTGGGGAAGATGCACCATAAAAATGCACCTTTATAATAAAGCATTCCATGTATCATCATGTAAGATAGCCTACTATTCCGAATGTGATGAGTAGATTGGTTAGTCATCATTTAGCCCTTTAATATAACTCAATCACTGTTCGCAAAAAGTACTGTTCAAATGCAGTGGCGTAAAGTTGGCCTACAGTAGGCTATATCAAATACATTTCTTGGCCTTTTATAAACATTTTATGCAATTCTACTTCACTTTATATGACTCGAGACATTAGTGGAATCTTGTTTAATATGACAAAAATTACAGGGTAGCCTACTCTGCTGACACTGACAAAAATATAAATAAAAATGACGTTGTCTGATCCATATAATCACCCTATGAAAAAGGGAGAAAAAATATGACATCGATTTAACCTGGAGGAGGAAATGATTGTCCAAAAACGAACTTTCAACGGGCACAACAATGATAAAGAGTGAATATGCTCTCCACTGGTGCCAATAAAATAGGCAACACTGTTCAAACAATTAAGTTGAGAATTTTGATAACTATAAAACACCAGATTAGAGTCTTTTCATTGTCTTCTCTTCACAGCAATATAACTTACAGTTCTCTGCTGCCAATGACAGAAACTAACTGCAAAAATGACTGAAGCTGGAGACTCATATCTCCCTCACTAACTTTCAGCATCAGCTGTCAGAGCAGCTCACAGATCATTGCACCTGTACATAGCCTATCTGTAAATAGCCCGTCCAACTACCTCATCCCCATATTGTTATTTATCTTTTTGCTCCTTTGCACACCAGTATTTCTACTTGCACATTCATCTTCTGCACATCTATCACTCCAGTGTTTTATTGCTAAATTGTGATTACTTTGCCACTACTTATTGCCTTACCTCCTGAATCTTACCTCATTTGCACACACTGTATATAGATTTTTTCGATTGTGTTATTGACTGTACGTTTGTTTATTCCATGTGTAACTCTGTGTTGTTGTTTGTGTCGAACTGCTTTGCTTTATCTTGGCCAGGTTGCAGTTGTAAATGAGAACTTGTTCTCAACCGGCCTACCTGGTTAAATAAATGTGAAAAAAACAAAAAAAACATCTGCTTCCAAACTATGATGAAATATTGCGATATGCCTGGCTGGGCCTCTACTTTTCAACTCAACAATCTATGTGGTATTTGCATAGACATTAAAACCAGGATATTTGTCACATGCACTGCTCAAATTGCGGGCTATTCCAACTGTAGGAAATGCAATTTAAACAGTCCACAGCTTTATTTTTTTTAAGAAGCCAATGATCATCTGTGGCCAAATCATGCTTTTTGATCTAGTAGCACATTTTGAATTGTTTTTGTATAGACAGGAGGGGCTAATTAGGCTATATAGTTTTGGCAATTTAATTCAATTTACTTTAGGGGACACGGTGCCTATGTCTGTAGCACACTTATGAAAGAGTTTTCAAAACAATTGGCCACTGGACTGAAGCAAATAATCACGATCCTGCCAGGTAGTAATGGCTACCTTGTAGTTACCTTTATATTGCATTTCCATCTATGCTAAGACGGTTAGGCTATCATTAGTGGCTACACAGTGGTAGACATAGGCCCATACGCGCACTGCACACACACAGACATGGGTTTTCCCATGCTGTTGTTTCCTCTTCGGAAAGAAGGAACGTTTTTGATAAATTGCACATTACTGTTTGAATAAATCATGATAATCAAAAATAAAAAAGCAAATTGTGAGCCGAAAACTAACGTGGCCAGGTCCATTTTTTGCCCTGGCACCCTTGCAAACAATTAAAAATGTGTGTCGCACTGCCAAGTCAAACAGTCGCGAATGCAGTATCAGTATCGAACACTGTATTGAGACCTAATTAGTTCTCCGTCATTAATCTAACAGCTCAAGGAGAGGACATGCTCTTGGATCGTTGGCTTACATAGGCTTATTACAATGTAATACTGTTCGTTAATGAAGGGTTATGAATCCATATTTAGAATTTACAAATGATAAGAAATGCCTATAATGCGTAGGATTTTGAATGTTTTATATTGCTAATAAATCTTTTCAGGCTTTATTAAAAGTGGGTACTGGCTTAACTTGCGTGAACATTACTCATCCAATAGACTTAGGCGCTCGTGCCTGATTGTTGATTATTGGATAAAAAGCCCTATCCATGAGGAAATAAAAAAATACATTGTTGGCGAGTCTAGCAACATTAAGACGACCCCAAAAAACTGAACCTCAAATGTATGAAAACAAGGTAGCAAATAAAATAACAAATCTGCACACATGCTCCGAAGAGAGATTTGAAAACACAATAGGTCTTCATCAGGAGACCATGAAACGCAGGCAGAACATGAAAACATGAAGTAGGAAACAAAACAGATATGGTCAGTTCAGACCTGAATAGGAGTGCTGCTGTGAGCTTCATTCAAATCTCACAGTGGCCCTGAGCTCTTCCTTTTCTCCTCAGACTGTAACTGTGCCCCAAATGGCACACTATTCTCTAAAGTGCACCATGGGCCCTGGTCAAAAGTAGTGCACTAAATAGGAAATAAGGTGCCATTTGGGATGTAACCTTTATCGAAGTACTGCATTGCCAGAGTATGAGTCATACAGGAAGCTAGAGACAGCTCCTATTCTTCCATTCTAGTGCATTTGGAGGAGAAAGTAGAGCTCGGGTTGAATGAATGTGTTTTCTCTCCCCTTTTCACTCTCACACTCTCTGTGATGGGGTGGCAACCTTGGTCAGCAGTAGAAAAACATTCACTTTCCAAATCCCCATGACTATAGACCCTTACTCCAACACATATACATGCACAAAAACAATACAATGGAAATGCAAGCACTTTCAACAGACTTATACTAAAAAAACACACATCCTCGGACCCACACATAGCCACCCCCCCCACCACACACACACACACACACACACACACACACACACACACACACACACACACACACACACACACACACACACACACACACGAGGGGAAGTTGGGGTCACAGTCTGCCTTTTGAGAATTCTGACTTGTCTGGAGTCAGGCAAACACAAACAGGCCATTTCCACATCCAGTACTGACAGCGCACGCACATGCACACACACAGACCATACAAACACAAATACACAAATGCACCGAAAGAGATGCACACAAACACACTTGGACACAAAAGGGGCTGGAATGTTCAGACGCAGAGATGGAAAAGACTCTGCGCTAACTCAGCACAAAGCCAGACCACCTGATTGAACGCATTCTGTACCGGCCATTCATCGGAAGGACAGAGGGCAGAGAGAGAGAGAGGCAGAGAGAGCGAGAGGCATAGAGAGAGAGAGACAGGAGGGGTGGATGGACAGAGAGATGAAAAGAGAGGGTTGGGGGGGATGACTGGACATTCCAACACAGAGATTCAGTATATTTACAGGAAATACTCACTCACTGCAGTATACTAAAACTAGCACAGTACCATAGAGGCACAGAATAAGTTAAGAGGAATGGAGGAACATAGTCAAGAAAGATCAAGTGCAATATATTATAAAATAAAGCGAACTGGATGGAATATGGGGAAAAATTCATCAAATAGAAATGCTACCAAAATAATTTGCGATGATTCACTAAACAATATTTTGAAACAGGAAGCAAAGTACTTCAAATAAATAAAAAATAAATTTAAAAAAGTGCAGTAGAGCAATGCTTATGTTGAAAGCTTCAAAGCTGATCTGCTAAAATGGCATGATTTTTGCTGGGGATATTGTACGATCAAAATATTTCTTGTTGGATAATACACACAGGGAACACACTTAATGTGTTGTGAAAAGTGTTATGAAATGTAATGTAATATTTTAATCTGCATTTTAATCTCTGTAAAAAATGAAGAGACCACTGCAAAATGATCAGATTCTCTGGTTGTACTATTTATGTACTATTTAGAGGCATATGTAAACTACTGAACATTTCTCCCAAATTCCAAATCAAAATACTGTCATTTAGAGCATTTATTTGCAGAAAATGACAACTGGTCAAAATAACAAAAAATATGGTGTGTTGTCAGACCTCAAATAATGCAAAGAAAATAAGTTAATATTAATTTTTAAACACAATACTAATGGTTTAACATGGGAAGAGTTCAGAAATCCATATTTGGTGGAATAACCCTGATTGTCAATCACAGCATTCGTGCGTCTTGAAAGCTCCTCCACCAAATTTCACAGTGGGTGCGAGACACTGTGGCTTGTAGGCCTCTCCAGGTCTCGCACCCACTGTGAAATTTGGTGGAGGATCGGTGATGATTTGGGGGTGCATCAGCAAGGCTGGGATCAAGCCACGTACAAAACTGGCTTCCTTCTGCTCTGACAATGTTCCCCAACTCTGAGGATTGGTTTTTGAAGCAGGACAATGCACCATGCCACATAGCCAGGTCAGTCAAGGTGTGGATGGAGGACCACCAGATCAAGACCCTGTCATGACCAGCCCAATCTCCAGACCTGAACCCCATTGAAAGCCATCAAACAAAGCAGAGCTGCTTGAATTTCAGCGCCAGGAGTGGCATAAAGTCACCCAACATCAATGTGAAAGACTGGTCAAATAAAATGCTATTTTATTGGTCACATACACAAGGTAAGCAGATGTTAATGTGAGTGTAGCAAAATGCTTGTACTTCTAGTTCCGACAGGGCAGTAATATCTAACAAGTAATCTAACAATTTCACAACAACTATCTTATACACACAGGTGTAAGGGAATGAATAAGAATATGTACATATAAATATATGGATGAGCGATGGCTGTGCGGCTTAGGCAAGATGCAGTAGTTGGTATAGAGTACAGTATATACATATGAGATGAGTAACATAGGGTATGTAATCATTATATAAAAGTGGTATTGTTTAAAGTGACTAGTGATACATTTATTACATCCAATTATTAATTATTAAAGTGGCTAAAGATTTGAGTCAGTATTTTGGCAGCAGCCACTCAATGTTAGTGATGGTTGTTTAACAGTCTGATGGCCTTGAGATAGAAGCTGTTTTTCAGTCTCTCGGTCCCAGGTTTGATGAACCTGTACTGACATCGCCTTCTGGATGATAGCGGGGTGAACAGGCAGTGGCTCGGGTGGTTGTTGTCCTTGATGATCTTTTTGGCCTTCCTGTGATATCGGGTGGTGTAGGTGTCCTGGAGGGCAGGTAGTTTGCCCCTGGTGATGCGTTGTGCAGACCTCACTACCCTCTGGAGAGGCTTCCGGTTGTGGGTGGAGCAGTTTCCGCACCAGGCGGTGATACAGCCCAACAAGATGCTCTTGATTGTGCATCTGTAAATGTTTGTGAGTGTTTTCGGTGACAAGCAACATTTCTTCAGCCTCCTGAGATTGAAGAGGTACTGTTGCGCCTTCTTCACCACGCTGCCTGTGTGGGTGGACCATTTCAGTTTGTCTGTGACGTGTACGCCGAGGAACTTCAAACTTTCCATTTTCACCACTACTGTCTCAACGATGTGGATAGGGGGGTGCTCCCTCTGCTGTTTCCTGAAGTCCACAATCATCTCCTTTGTTTTGTTGACGTTGAGTGTGAGGTTATTTTCCTGACACCACACTCCGAGGGCCCTCACCTCCTCCCTGAAGGCCGTCTTGTCGTCGTTAGTAACCAAGCCTACTACTGCAGTGTCGTCTGCAAACTTGATAATTGAGTCTGAGGCGTGCATGGCCACGCAGTCATGGGTGAACAGGGAGTACAGGAGAGGGCTGAGAACGCACCCTTGTGTGGCCCCAGTCTTGAGGATCAGAGGGGTGGAGATGTTATTCCCTACCTTCAGAGACCCAGGGTCTCGAGCTTAATGACGAGTTTGGAAGGTACTATGGTGTTAAATGCTGAGCTGTAGTCAATGAACAGCATTCTTACATATGTATTCCTCTTGTCCAGATGGGCTGGGGCAGTGGAGAGCATGCCAAGACGCATGAAAGCTGTGATTGAAAATCAGGGTTATTCCACCAAATACTGATTTCTGAACAATTCCTAAGTTACAACATGAGTATTGTGTTGTTTAAAAGTGAATATGAACTTATTTTCTTTGCAATATTTGAGGTCTGACAACACCCCATCTTTTTTGTTATTTTGACCAGTTGTCATTTTCTGCAAATAAATGCTCTAAATGACAATATTTTGATTTGAAATTTGAGAGAAATGTCATCAGTAGTTTATAGAATAAAACAACAATGTTCATTTTACCCAAAACACATACCTCTAAATAGTCAAACCAGAGAAGCGGATCATTTTGCAGTGGTCTCTTCATTCTTTCCAGAGCTGTATCTCTGCCTTAACATTTCTGGACCCCAGGAAGAGTAGCTGCTGCCTTGGGAGGATGAGGATATTTAATAAAAGTCTCTTTTGTTATGGTTTCTCTTCTGCAAACACTTTGACTTCAGCAGTAGCACCATACAAGACTAGAAGTAGTCCATGCTTCATCCTATATATCCAACAACCAACCTTGGGCAACACTTTTGCATTACTTACGGGTTAGTAAATACACTGTAACAACTTTAACTTTATCGATTTTAAAGTGTGTCCCAATTTGGATATAGCAAATGCCGTTATGTCAAATACTTCTTTGGGCAAACGGCCATTAATCTGCAGACTATAACATGGACTACTAGTCTTCAATACATCCCCCGGTGTTAGTAATGATGAACTGTATCGAGAAGCGTTTTATTCAAACCCATTTTCTCAGAACACCATTAGGCACAATGCCTGACAGTGCCCAAAGACAAACAAGGGTGGGTGTAACGGTAAACTGCACTTCAGACGAATTGTGTTTCATTAGCATGACAGGAAGAGCATGTGCTCCTAAACTTCAATTCCCTGGAGACGAGGGGAAACGCGTTGAGGTAAAATGACGGATTATGCGTAACCGTTAAGCAATCAGCTACAGGGAACACGTTGCATCTGTCAAAAGAATGATTCATGCACTTGGGACAATTAACATGGCAGCTGGTGGAGCACTACAATAGGCTTGGGCGGTATCCAGATTGTCATACTGACCTTGTGACACATTTGGTAATACTGACACTGAACATAAGGGAAGCTATTTTCAAGCTAAATGCTAACAAGCACATTGCGAACATTTTATATAGTCTCTGACTGAAAACATTTCAGGACAGACATCTCAGCTAATAAAGTTATACATAACTCAAAAACGCTACTCACAGATGGCTGAACACACAAAACTATATATTAGACAGCAAGACTCTTGATCCAAGGACAACAACCTCTCCCTCAACGTGATCAAGACAAAGGAGATGATTGTGGACTACAGGAAAAGGAGGGCCGAGCCACGCCCCCATTCTCATCGACGGGGCTGCAGTGGAGCAGGTTGAGGGCTTCAAGTTCCTTGGCGTCCACATCCCCAACAAACTCAGATGGTCCAAGCACACCAGACAGTCGTGAAGAGGGCACGACAAAACCTATTCCCCCTCAGTAGATTGAAAAATATTTGGCATGGGGTCCTCAGATACTCAAAGGGCCAAGCTTCCTGCCATCCAGGACCTCTATACCAGGCGGTGTCAGAGGAAGGCCCTAAAATTGTCAGACTTTAGCCACCCTAGTCATAGACTGCTCTCTCTGCTACCGCACAGCAAGTGGTACCGGAGTCTAGTTCCAAGAGGCTTCTAAACAGCTTCTACCCCCAAGCCATAAAACTCCTGAACATCAATGGCTTCCCAGACTATTTGTGTGGCCACAAAACTTGTGAGGACTGAGATTGAGGCCAATGCTGACCCCACATCAGTAATTTGTAGCCCTTTCCTGCAGTCAAATGACCTAGTGGCCTCATGGGTGGAATGTTATTAATATTAGCGAGAGGTGATCCCACATGATAATTTATTGGCAGAACTACTAATAATGGTTAACATCAGTTATTAAAAGGTAGAAGGTTGTGGCATCAGGACAGAAAGAAGGCCAGACATTAGGGCTTATCCCGGGTATTGATAGTGTCTCTGTCCCCGGTGAAAAGTTTGTGGGTTAATGGGAAAACTAAAAGCTGTACTTAATTACTGTGTGTGTGTGTGTGTGTGTGTGTGTGTGTGTGTGTATGTGTGTCATATGTGGGTGAGAGGAATAATAGATTGAGAAACACTGCTGTATTGAACCTTTTCCGTCTGAAGTGTACCGCAAGGTTCTGTATCGACCCATTTTAGTTCTGCATTATACTGCACTGTAGTCTCATCTACCCTTTCTTATTCTATTATGTTGTACTCTCACCTTATCTTAACAGTAACAACACATTATCTAGGCTTCCTCTTTGGAAAACGTCAATGCAATTACAGCTAAAATTAAAGAGAATGTAAATGCAGCAGGCTTGAATTCAGCCCTTATGTCTCTGTGCAGTCACACTAATGAAAAACACCCCTGACCCTTGAAAGCTCCGCGATGCTCTTGGACTAACCGAGCCGTGTGTGACATTGAAGGACCGTGGCAGAATTGCTCCTCACTACTGTATTCCCCCAAGTCGCACCACAGATTTATAGAAAAGAGAAAGGGCATTCAGAGCAGTCGGAACACAAGGTACTGGTTGAAGTGATCTGTCACCCACGTGCACACACACATATCCATGCTAGCTCTATGAAATAGAACACGCACACACAGTCTCTTTGTGACCCATTCATACATTTTGCCCATGTCTAGAGGGGGGTGCGGGGATGTCAAGAGGACATTTCTGCAATCCTCTCATAGGTTTGACCTGAAATCGTAGCTACCAAAATATTCTAGAATTTATTTCTGCCTTTGATCTTGACCCAATATATTGTCTGTAAAGTTGCTAATCTCTCTGTAAGGGCCTTGACACAAAGAGAGAAGCAGGTTGCCTCCTGACCGAGTTGTTCAGGGCTTTAAGAAGATTAACTACGATTGGTCTAGCTCGTCCCATTTGAGCACCAAAACAGGGACACAAAACACACGGCTCCTAATCTCCCGCCTCCAGCCAGGAAGAGAATTGGACGTTGAATTGGTAGAATTCTACTTTTGGATGTCGGTGAAATCTGCGGCTAAGGTTGTGTTATTGTTCTGCCTTTATATTATGTTGTCGCTGTAATCAACCTACCCTGTGAGTGACAATTACCTCAGTGTTTCCCAAGCCTTTACCATTGATCCCCTCCCACTTGCTGTGATTTCAAGTGGTTACATTTGAATATTTCAAAGTGGGAAGCCGTCTAAGACGATCGGCTATAGTATGTCAATAGATTGACTACCTCCGATGACGCAGCATACAACTAATTAGGATTTTGCACCATATCCATTTGGATTACAAACTAGTTTTGTGTGTACAGTACCAGCAAAAGTTTGGTACTCTGCATCTCACAAAGACACGGCGGTTGGAACCAAAAATCTAACATTTGGACTCATCAGACCAAAAGGACAGATTTCCACCTGTCTAATGTCCATTGCTCGTGTTTCTTAGCCCAAGCAAGTCTATTCTTATTGGTGGCCTTTAGTAGAGGTTTCTTTGCAGCAATTCAACCATGAAGGCCTGGTTCACGCAGGTCTCTTCTGAACAGTTGATGTTGAGATGTGTCTGTTACTTGAACCTGAATTTATTTGGGCTGCAGTTTCTGAGGCTGGTAACTCCAATGAACTTGTCCTCTGCAGCAGAGGTAACTATGAGGTCTTCCTTTCCTGTGGGGGTCCTCATGAGAGCCAGTTTCTTCATAGCGCTTGATGGTTTTTGCAACTGTACTTAACTTTCAAAGTTCTTGAAATGTTCCATATTGACTGACCTTCATGTCTTAAAGTAATGATGGACTGTCATTTCTCTTTGCTTATTTGAGCTGTTCTTGCCATAATATTGACTTGGTCTTTACCAAATAGGGCTATCTTCTGTATACCACCCCTACCTTGACACAACACAACTGATTGGCTGAAACACATTAAGAAGAAATTCCACAAATTAACAAGGCACACTTGTTAATTGAAATGAATTCCAGGTGACTAACTCATGAAGCTGGTTGAGAGAATGGCAAGTGTGTGCAAAGCTGTCATCAAGGCAAAGGGTGGCTACTTTGAAGAATCTCAAATATTTTTTGATTTAACATTTTTTTGGTTACTACATGATTCCATGTATGTTATTTACTAGTTTTGATGTCTTCACTATTATTCTACAATGTAGAAAATAGTAAAAATAAAGAAAAACCCTTTAATGAGTAGGTGTGTCCAAACTTTTGACTGGTCCTGTATACTCTCTCTCTATCTCTGCTGTGCCCTACATTATGCCCACAGCCTCGGGGGTTGCGTAATCCCGTGGTCGTGACACACAGGCATGGCACAATATCAACAGTCCTCAGCTTGTGACATTTACAGGGGGTGGCCATGACTCTTCAGGCTTTACAGGCTACTGTACTACTCAAATCCTTCCAAAGCAAGTCCAAACATGCTAGCTCTGACATATTAAAAGCAGTGATGGCTTCATCACCTTTATTGTTCTGGTTCGGTTGAATGACAGTGTTGCTTGCACTTTACTATTGCAGTAATATGATGCAATTGCTTGTTACTTACAAATGAGTCAACATAGTGAAAATGGGTAATCTAACCAAATGTTTAATATAAGCCTCGTTCTGTTGTGAATGGGATGGCTATTTGCTTTGACTAACACTGTGGGAATGAGCAGCCTGCCTATTTCTGTTGGAACCGAGCAATCAACAGGAAATGCCTGCGCCGAGTGCCAAGAAAAGGTGGGAACACTATCTTCCTTATTGAGACATACAGAACAATAGCTGGGAGAGATATTACTGCCAACAATTGTTTTTACTACTAAACCTACAACATTACTTTAAAAAATATATACATTTAACTAGGCAAGTCAGTTAAGAACAAATTCTTATTTACAGTGACGGCCTAGGAACAGTAGGTTAACTGCCTTGTTCAGGGGTAGAACGGCAGATTTTTACCTTGTCCGCTCGGGGATTCGATCCAGCAACCTTAAGGTTACTGGACCAATGCTCTTCCACTAGGCTACCTGCCTCCCCATACTTGCTGCTGGCCACAAGAAAGTCTTGACAATATAGTTTCTATGGGCTATTTATTCAAGGGATACTTGAGCTATACTTAACAGCTAAACCACAGGCATTACTGCAATAAAAAAAACTGGTTATCCGCTAAGGCTACTAGCCTAGCTTTGCACATGAGAACAACAGTCGTTAACAACAGAACCAATCAATTCCTTCCATTACAGTAACACTAGCGCTTAGCAACGACAGAGATAAATTGCATCCTTTGGGTTGTCACTCGGTCAGGCAAAAATCACATGAGCCACACAAACCAAGAGAATGTGCTTCTGTGTGGCTCACAGAGCATGTCATTAGCAACGCTACAGTCATGGGTTCAAATCCTGCAGTGATCACATATACTAAAATGTATGCACTCAATGTATTGTAAGTCACTTTGGATAAAAGTGTCTGCTAAATGGAATTTTTAAAAATCGTATTATGAATGGGGGGGATGCTAATAATTTGCTTGAATGTTAATGGATAAAAAGCGTTACATTAGGGAGTGCAAATGGGGAGGCTGGATAGAAAAGTTTTTGTCTAATGCTGAAACCACAACAAGCCTCGGCTAGATTTAAATACATCTTTGATATTGGAGTCAGAACAATGAAGAAAAGTGCCATCAGAAAGTATTCATACCACTTCACTTTCTCCACATCTTGTTGGCTTACAGCCTGAATTTAACCTTTTCACGTGAGAGTTCCAGATATCTCGAACAGTCGCCCCAGCGCAAGTTTTTTTATGTGCATGATGTCAGAATGTACTCACTGTTCTAAAATGTGATTGTTACGCAACATGACACTGCCCTCAAATCAAGGCACGTTGCCTGCTAATTATCTATAGGATATGTCTCAACTTGTCAATTTCTAATTATTTTCTAACAGTTTGAATGTGTGTTCCACCTCCTCATTAATTCACATAAGTAGTAGCCTATTTCAATGTTACAGACAATTTATGTTTGAGGATTTACTGAGCAGCACAAACTTCTTTCTTTGACGAGAGCCCTGTGTTTCCCCTGATCAAGTATGAAGACATCTGACTACAGATGCACAAACTTTTCCCCACTGGCAAATTTTCTGTCTGGTAATCGCATTACCTTCATTGTTGTTTTCCTTACAAACAATAACTTTGGACATGTGTGCGTTCCTATCAAAGTAAATGCATTATTTTCAGCATAGTGTGTTGTCGCTTCAACTGTAGCATACCGTATGTATGTATGTATGGAGCATAATATATTTTCTGTTTCATTCATGTTTTCAAGTACTGTTGACAAATCATGTATTCCGATTCTTGCATAGATTGTAATGGACACATGTGTAAAATACTTTTTTGAAAGTTGTACTCATTATGATGAGCTAATGCTAAGCTATTTGCCAGATATGTGTGGCACCATGTTTGTTGACATCATACAATGCATTCTGGTTGTCACGTAAGTATCTGTCAGACCAAAGATGTTATAAAAAACGAGGTGAAGGGATATTTCACTCAATTGACTTATGGTGTTTTAAAAGACAACTGGGAACTCTGAAGAATATGAGGTCAAATCATGACATCAGTGATCTTCGGGTCGGAAACACGGAGCTCTAGAAACAGGCCCGAGTTGGAAGACCGTTCGGAGCAATTTTTCTAAAGGTCAGAGATTTCCGAGTGATTTGTCAAAAACGGTAAACTACTTATAATTTGTGTGTTCCGGTTCTTGTATACACTAACAAGTACATCGAAGATGTGTATGATGAAGTGGCCAAACTTAATATTTTTCAGGAAATGGGCGCAGCCATCTTTGACTATTTGCGTCTTATAGTGAATGGCATTCTGGGATATGGGAGTTTTCGCTTAAACAAATATCATAAAGAATTTAGCTGCTGTTAGCTTAGCTGACACACATCTCTTCTGAACAATATTACAATATTATTTCTCCCTTGTTTACAATATACCACAACTCCGCTGAGCACAAGTCTAGCTGTTAGGTCGCTAACTTATATTTGTTTTTTTGTCAGCGCAACCTGTTATTTAGACTGGTTTATGGAATGAGTTTGGCTGTGGACATGTTCTGTGTGATATTTGGATTAGTGATGCACCTATATAACATTTTTGGCCAATACCGATATCCAAAATTTTCCTTGACAAAAAAAACGATACCGATAACCGTTATTAAACATTTTAGGGGCCTTTAAAGCATTCTAGTAGTTAAATAGTTAAACACACACACACAAGGACACAGCGGTCTAAGGCGCTGCATCTCAGTGCAAGAGGCGTCACTACAGTCTCTGGTTCGAATCCAGGCTGAGTCCCATAGGGCTGCGCACAATCGGCCCAGTGTCGTCCAGGTTTGGCCGGGGTAGGCCGTCATTGTAAATAAGAATTTGTTCTTAAAACTGACTTGCCTAGTTAAATAAAAGTTACACACACACACACACACAACATTGAAGTATGTCGCCATTACCAGTAAAACATAATAAAAGCCTATTTCTTTCACTTACTTGCTGTGCTGTTTCATTGCTCATTTGTTCAGTCGTTTCATTCTCAACCAGGATTTCATCATACATGTCAAGTAGTGAAGTTTCAGCTCTGTCTGTCCGTGGCCTCTCTTCCTCGGTGCGCACTGTCACTGTGTCCGTTTCCATCTTGTCCAGCTGTGTATGAACATTTCACGTAAACCCTGTTTCTTGTCTGTATCGATGTAGCGGTGGTAGTACATAGCATCTAGCATGGTGGCGACACAGTAAAGAGAGAATGCCACCGAATCGCTTGTTCACAGCCTGTGTTGGCAGTTTTGTTGAGCAGGCGTTTCAATGCCATGACAGAGGGTATCACATCTGCTGCAAGCGCAGTTTAATTCGAGTCAGTTGTTCGAATGGAGCAGGCAAGTGTGTTCATGTTTCAAACATGTTCTCAAATGCCATTGAAATGGCAGCAGCGGTATGACAACCAGCATATTCATGATCATGCAATACGACTTTCCTCAGTACGAAATCCTCGACGACCCATTGTGCTGTCAGACTCCGCATGCTCATGGGGCTGATATTGCGGGTCCACATGTCAGTCGTGAAGATAATAGCAGTGACGCTATTACTGTGTAACTCCGGTAGGGCAACATCTGAAAAATAGCGCACTTGGTTGTGTGTACCGGTGCTCGACCAGTCGGCGAACGCCAACATCACCCACGACAGAGAACGGTTGATTGTCAAGGGCAATTAATTAAATTATCTCCTCCCCAAAAATGCACCCTGCAAGAAATGTACTTTTAGTCCGGAATACAAAGCGCTATGTTTGGGGCAAATCTAACACAATACATCACTGAGTACAACACTTCATATTTTCAAGAATGGTGGAGGCTGCATCATGTTATGGGTATGCTTGTGATTGGCAAGGACTAAGGAGTTTTTGGGATAAAAATAAATGGAATACAGCTAAGCATAGAAAAATCCTAGAGGAAAACATGGTTCAGTCTTCTTTCCATCAGACACTGGGAAACGAATTCACCTTTCAGCAGGACAATAAACACAAGGAAAAATCTACACTGGAGTGCAAAGGGTGGCTACTTATCAAGGCAAAGGGTGGCTATTTGAAGAATCTCAAATATAAAATATATTTAGATTTATTTAACACTTTTGTGGTTACTACATGAATCCATACGTGTTACTTGATAGATTCCAGGTGTCTTCACAGTGTAGAACATAGTACAAATTAAGAAAAACCCTTGAATGTGTAGATTTTCGAAAACTTTTGACTGGTACTGTATTTTTTGTTTAGCTCACATAATATAATTAAAAATTATGCATTAATGTGTCGGTAATAGAATAAAACACGGCAAAAACAAATGTATACCGTAATAGATGCATTTCTATAGCTTCCAAAATATTTTTTACAATGGTGGGGGAGTGCCAAGATGGAAGCTCGGTGGCTTCAAAACAGCCCCCCCCACCACCCCCCCCCCCACAAACCCACCCATCAGTCATCTAATGTATATACAACGCCTTCGGAAAGTATTCGGACCCATAGATTTTTTCACGTTACAGCCTTATTCTAAAATTGATTAAATAAATACAAATCCTCAGCAATCTTCACACAATACCGCCATGATGGCAAAGCAAAACAGGGATTGACATTTTTGCAAATGTATTAAAAATAAAAAACAGAAATACCTTATTTACATAAATATTCAGACCCTTTGCTACGATAATAGGAATTGAGCTCAGGTGTATCCTGTTTCCATTGATCATCCTCAAGATGTTTCTACAACTTGATTGGGGTCCAACTGTGGTCAATTCAATTGATTGGACATGATTTTGAAAGGCCACACCTGTCTATATAAGGACCCACAGTTGACAGTGCACGTCAGAGCAAAACCCAAGCCATGAGGTCGAAGGAATTGATCGTAGAGCTGGATTGTGATTGTGAGGTCGAAGGAATTGATCGTAGAGCTGTATTGTGATTGTGTAGGGAAGGGTACCAAAACATTTCTGCAGCATTGAAGGTCCCCAAGAACACAGTGGCCTCCATCATTCTTTAATTGAAGAAGTTTGGAACCACCAAGACACTTTCTAGAGCTGGTCACCGGCCAAACTGAGAAATCGGGGGAGAAGAGCCTTGGTCAGGGAGGTGACCAAGAACCCGATGGTCACTCTGACAGAGCTCTATAGTTCCTCTGTGGATATGGTAGAACCTTCCAGAAGGACAACCATCTCTGCAGCACTCCACCAATAAGGCCTTTATGGTAGAGTGGCCAGACGAGAAACCACTGCTTCAGAAAGCTCAGGACCTCAGAACGAGGCAAAGATTCACCTTCCAACAGGACAACGAACCTAAGCACACAGCCAAGACAACACAGGAGTGGCTTCGGGACAAGTCTCTGAATGTCCTTGAGTGGCCCTGCCAGAGCCCGGACATTAACCTGATCGAACATCTCTGGAGAGACCTGAAAATAGCTGTGCAGCGACGCTCCCCAGCCAACCTGACAGAGCTTGAGAGGATCTGCAGAGAAGAATGGGAGAAACTTTCCAGATACAGGTGTGCCAAGCTTGTAGCGTCCTACCCAAGAAGACTTGAGGCTGAAATAGCTGCCAAAGGTGCTTCAACAAAGTACTGAGGAAAGGGTCTGAATACTTATGTTAATGTGATATTTCAGGGGGAAAAAACGATTTAATCAATTTTGGAATAAGTCTGTAACCTAACAAAAAGCTTTTCGAAAGCACTGTATATAAAATCATTGGTCAGAACAAAGAAGGGAAGGGGGTTTGTTTGGTTTCATAGTAAGAGAGAGTTATCTGAATGCATGAGATGAATCTGTGCTTTCAGGGGGAAACCAAAACATGAACTTTGCAATGCTTCCTCCAGCATTGTATAGTCACAGCAGTCTACCGAAGGACGAAGCACATGCAATGGAAGAAAATGTATTTTGTGGTATCGTAAATTGGTGGTACCTGCGACAACCAAACTTGATGGACAATGTTGATTGCAGGTGAAATGATGCGGTTACAAGGTTAAAAAGTTGGAGTTAGGATCAGGTCAGCACCGTATTGTCCAATAACGTTGTGGGGTGAGCCCGACATACACATCACAGAGCATTTTTCTCTTCAGGCACAAGCTACAGAGGCTAAAAAGGCAATGGCGTGATGACGTTGTACACAACTGTGAACAACTTTCAGGGACCCGCATTGGCTTGTTAGTTCTAATTTCAAAACTACTGGCTGAAATTATACAAATCCTTTATAAAAATGGATCTTTGACATTCCTCTTGCAACATTGAATCCCAGTTGAACAAATAAAAGAGATGCATAAGTGACATCAGTCACACTTGCATTGCAATATCAGTGAGTATTTAAGGTAATGATTATTTCGATATGGTTATCATTCTGTGGAAAAATGGAGCAGTATTTACGGTAAGGTAGGTCAACACTGTAGTGTCCAGCCAAGTGCCCTGAGAGAGAGTTGATGCCACAGCCACTCTCTGTCAGACCCATTCACTTCTAACTCATGCCCGTGCCACCCCGAATGCAGGAAGTGAGTCAAACAGGAAGTGACACAAGCTAGGCCAAACTTTAGAGTAGCAGTCTTGGGTGTATTTGAATAGGGTTGGACTAAAACAAATTTCAAGCACAATAGCAGCTGTGATAACATTAGTTAGAGTGTTTGGTTGGGGGGAGGAAGATAGCAGCAGTTGAGTTCAGGTTTTATATACATTCAAGTCTGCTGCAGCACAGGAAATGCTTGAATGAACATCTTCAAGTAACTGACTGCCAGGCTTGATGGCTGGTTTTGTGGCGAGATAGATAGATGGTGGTACTTCCCACTCCAAGTCTATGGTTTCCTCCCTGCTTTCGTGCTCCATAAATACACAATGAAAGCTGGACTCTGGACCCATAGACATAGGACCCATAACCCAGCATGAAATCAACAGTGCAATTTTCATTAGACACCAAATGGAAGAACAGAAACAGGACGGAACTACCCAGACTCCCACAAGCAGCGCTAATTTGTATTGTCTGTTGCATATCTTTTCAAAAACTTTATGCCCCAAAGAATATGGCCCTGGCTCTAATGGCTTGGATGGAATGATAACAAATGAGAGGCTTTGTATCTGTGGCCTTAGCCACCGGACCACAGACGAAGCACATCAAATCCACACTGCTGCTTCAGCACAATGACATGGGTCTGACAGCCCAGGCCTAAAACAAGAGTCTGTCTCTGTCCCTTCCTATAGGCATCCAAATCTGATTGGAGACCATTTCTTAAACAAGAGCCAAGCATTTGTATCGATCTGTCTGTCTCTGTCCCTTCGTATAGGCATCCAAAACTGATTGGAGGCCATTTCTTTAACAAGAGCCAAGCATTCATATCAATTTGTCTGTCTTGGGACACTTCATTTAGGCATCCAAACTGAACAGGGGACAGTTTTTAGTTAACAGATGATAGTATTGATCACTCAGCACTTCTAGCCTGACAATGTTTGACAGCTGGGAAAGTCTGTGTAGCTGTGTTGGTTGGGAATAAACAGCAGACAAGGATTTGGGGAGTGACACACACACACACCCTAATGCCACTAAAGGCTGGTCGGAACTCAAGAGTAAGTAAGCCCGGGATACTGGAATGCACTATTTCCCCATGCTTATCCTGCTTCCTGCCATCAGCGCAGTGAGACAGAGAATTCCGTAAGTCAGGTTCACCCCCCTGCAGCCCCCAATGGACCTCTCACCCTGCCCACTGATCCAATAAAAACATGGACGACAGGATGTTTCATCCTGAATGGAGATGGGGGGGGTTCCTTACTTCCCCCATCGTTCTTTCTTTCTCTCTATTTCAGAGCAATGTCAGATCACAGCTCCGCTATCTGCTGTGCCCTGTGCTGCTGCTAACATGAAAGGCTAGGGAGCAGATGGGGAAACTCAGAGGAAGCTGATGCTACCGAATACTAATGCACATTATGGGGAGGAATCCTCTTTAAATGGCACAGGGCTCAATCTTAAAGAAAAATTCCACCCCAAAACTACATTTTGGTATGTGTTTCATTAGTCCATTGTTGATATGGTCCCAAAATGTTGTGCATGTCAGATACATGTTACAATACTGTATCTCCCCCTATCGCTCTATATCCCGCCCAAACACCCACCCACACACATACAGTACATACAATGAACACCGTCATTGTTTAAATCAAATAAAATGTTATTAGTCACATGCGCCAAATACAACAGGTGTAGACATCACAGTGAAATGCTTACTTACAAGCCCCTAACCAACAATGCAGTTTAAAGAATATGGATAAGAAGAAGAAATATAAAATAACAAGTAATTAAAGAGCAGCAGTAAAATAACAATAGCAAGACTATATACGAGGGTACCAGTACAGAGTCAATGTGAGGGGGCACCGGAAGGTTGAGGTTATATGTACATGTAGGTAGAGTTATTAAAGTGACTATGCATAGATGATAACAGAGAGTAGCAACGGTGTAAAAGAGGGGGGGGCAAATGCAAATAGTCTAGAGTATTATGGCTTGGGGGTAGAAGCTGTTAAGAAGCCTCTTGGACCTAGACTTGGCGCTCCGGTACCACTTGCCGTGCGGTAGCAGAGAGAACAGTCTATGATTAGGGTGGCTGGAGTCTTTGACAATTTTCAGGGCCTTCCTCTGATACCGCCTGGTATAGAGGTCCTGGATGGCAGGAAGCTTGGACCCAGTGATGTACTGCGCCGATCACACTACCCTCTATAGTGCCTTGCGGTCGGAGGCCGGGCAGTTACCATACCAGGCAGTGATGCAACCAGTAGGATGCTCTCGATGGTGCAGCTGTAGAACCTTTTGAGTATCTGAGGACCCATGACAAATAATTTCAGTCTCCTGAGGGGGAATAGGTTTTGTTGTGCCCTCTTCACGACTGTCTTGGTGTGCTTGGACCATGTTAATTTGTTGGTGATGTGAACACCAAGGAACTTGAAACTCTCAACCTGCTCCACTGCAGCCCCGTCAATGAGAATGGGGGCGTGCTTGGTCCTCCTTTTCCTGTAGTTCACAATCATCTCCTTTGTCTTGATCAAGTTGAGGGAGAGGTTGTTGTACTGATACCACACGGCCAGGTCTTTGACCTCCTCCCTATAGGCTGTCTCGTTGTTGTCGGTGATCAGGCCTACCACTATTGTGTCATCGGTAAACTTAATGATGGTGTTGGAGTCGTGCCTGGCTGTGCAGTCATGAGTGAACAGGGAGTACAGGAGGGGACTAAGCACACACCCGATGGGCCCCTGTGTTGAGGATCAGCATGGCAGATGTGTTGTTACCTACCCATACCACCTGGGGGGGCGTCCCGTCGGGAAGTCCAGGATCCAGTTGCAGAGGGAGGTGTTAAGTCCCAGGGTTCATAGATTAGTGATGAGCTTTGAGGGGACTACGGTGTTGAATGCTGAGCTGTAGTCAATGAATAGAATTCTCACATAGGTGTTCCTTTTGTCCAGGTGGGAAAGGGCAGTGTGGAGTTCAATAGAGATGCATCATCTGTGGAGCTGTTGGGGTGGTATGCAAATTGATGGGTCTAGGGATTCTGGGATAATGGTGTTGATGTAAGCCATGACCAGCCTTTCAAAGCACTTCATGGCTACACATGAGTGCTACAGGTCGATAGTCATTTTGTTCTTGGGCACAGGCACTATGGTGGTCTGCTTGACACATGTTGGTATTACAGATTCAGACAGGGAGAAGTTGAACATGTCAGTGAAGACACTTGCCAGTTGGTCGGCGCATGCTCACAGTACATGTCCTGGTAATCCCCCCTTGTGAATGTTGACCCGTTTAAAGGTCTTACTCACATCAGTTGCGGAGAGCGTGATCGGAACAGCTCTCATGCATGTTTCAGTGTTATTTGCCTCAAAGCGTGCATGGAAGTAGTATAGCTCATCTGGTAGGCTCGTGTCACTGGGCAGCTCTCGGCTGTGCTTCCCTTTGTTGTCTGTAATGGTTTGCAAGCCCTGCCACATCCGACGAGCGTCAGAGTGTAGTAGTGTAGTACGATTCGATCTTAAGTCCTGTATTGACGCTTTACCTGTTTGATGGTTCGTTGGAGGGCATAGCGGGATTTCTTATAAGCTTCCGGGCTAGAGTCCCGCTCCTTGAAAGCGGCAGCTCTAGCCTTTAGCTCAGTGTGGATGTTGCCTGTATTCCTTGGCTTCTGGTTGGGGTATGTAGAGTCACTGTGGGGACGACGTCATCGATGCACTTATTGACGAAGCCAATGACTGATGTGGTGTACTCCATAATGCCATCGGAAGAATCCCGGAACATATTCCAGTCTGTGCTAGCAAAACAGTCCTGTAGCTTAGCATCTGCTTCATCTTACCACGTTTTTTTTTAAACTGGTGCTTCCTGCTTTCATTTTTGCTTATAAGCAAGAATCAGGGGGATAGAATTATGGTCAGATTTGCCAAATGGAGGGTGAGGGAGAGCGTTGTGTGTCTCTGTGTGTGGAGTAAAGGTGGTCCAGAGTTTTTTTCCCCACTGGTTGCACATTTAAAATGTGAATAGAAATTTGGTAAAACATATTTAAGTTTCCCTGCATTAAAGTCCCCGGCTACTAGGAGTGCCGCCTCTGGGTGAGCGTTTTGTTGTTTGCTTACGGCGGAATACAGCTCATTCAGTGCTGTTTTAGACTGTGGTGGTATTTAAACAGCTACGGAAAATACAGATTAAAACTCTCTAGGTAGATAGTGTGGTCAACAGCTTATCATGAGATACTCTACCTCAGGCGAGCAAAACCTTGAGACTTCCTTAGATATCGTGCACCAGCTGTTATTTACAAAAATACATAGCCCGCCGCCCCTTGTCTTACTAGACGCCGCTGTTCTATCCTGCCGGTGCAGCGTATAACCAGCCAGATGTATGTTGATAGTGTAGTCTTTCAGCCACGACTCCGTGAAGCATAAGATATTACAGTTTTGTATGTCCCGTTGGTAGTTTAATCTTCCGGGTAGGTCATATATTTTATTGTCCAAAGATTGCACGTTTGCTAGCAGAATGGAAGGAAGTGGGAGTTTATTCGATCGCCTACAAATTCTCAGAAGGCAGCCCGCCGTCCGGCCTCATTTTCTCTGCCTCCACTTCACACAAATCACGGGGATCTGGGCCTGTTTGCAAGAAAGCAGTATATCGTTCGCGTCGGGCTTGTCAGACTCAATAAAGGAAAAAAAGGATTCTGCCAGTCCGTGGTGAGTAATCGCAGTGTAACGGTTGTCATATGAAGGAGAGGACCAAAGCGCAGCGTGGTAAGTGTTCATCTTCGTTTTTAATAAGAATAGTGAACACTGAAACAAAAACAATAAAACGACAAACGAACAGTCCTGAACGGTGAAATAAAACACAGACAAAACAAAGGAACTAAGGTCAGAACGTGACAGTACCCCCCCCCCCCCAAAGGTGCGGACTCCGGCCGCAAAACCTGAACCTATAGGGGAGGGTCAGGGTGGGCGTCTGTCCGCTGCGGCGGCTCTGGCGTGGGCGGTGAGCCCCACTCCACCATAGTCTTTGTCCACCTCTTAACCTGCCTCCGTGGCCTCTTTAGAGCGGGCGACTCCGGCAGCTCAGGACAGACGGGCGACTCCGGCAGCTCAGGACAGACGGGCGACTCCGGCAGCTCAGGACAGACGGGCGACTCCGGCAGCTCAGGACAGACGGGCGACTCCGGCAGCTCAGGACAGACGGGCGACTCCGGCAGCTCAGGACAGACGGGAGACTCCGGCAGCTCAGGACAGACGGGCGACTCCGGCAGCTCAGGACAGACGGGCGACTCCGGCAGCTCAGGACAGACGGGAGACTCCGGCAGCTCAGGACAGACGGGAGACTCCGGCAGCTCAGGACAGACGGGAGACTCCGGCAGCTCAGGACAGACGGGAGACTCCGGCAGCTCAGGACAGACGGGAGACTCCGGCAGCTCAGGACAGACGGGAGCACTTGTAGGGAGGAGACGGAGAGACAGCCTGGTGCGGGGGGCTGCCACCGGAGGGCTGGTGTGGAGGAGGCACCGTATAGACCGGACCGTGGAGGCGCACTGGAGGTCTCGAGCACCGAGCCTGCACAACCCTACCTGGCTGGATACTCCCCGTAGCCAGGCCAGTGCGGCGAGGTGGAATAGACCGCACTGGGCTGTGCTGGCGAACCGGTGACACCATGCGTAGGGCTCAGGAGACGCACTGGAGACCAGATGCGTTGAGCTGGCTTCATGGCACCTGGGTCGATGCCCACTCTAGCCCGGCCGATACGAGGCGCTGCTATGTAACGCACCGGGCTATGCCTGCGCACCGGGGACACTACTAAATGACACCAATAAAAAGAAGAGACTTGCTTGGTTCAAGAAACACAAGCAATGGACATTAGACTGGTGGATCATTTGTTTTTTCAACAAGACAATGACCCAACACACCTCCAGGCTGTGTAAGGGCTATTTGACCAAGAAGGAGAGAGATGTTTGGGATGAGTCAGACTGCAGAGTGAAGGAAAAGCAGCCAACAGGTGCTCAGCATATGTGGGAACTCTTTCAAGACTGTTGGAAAAGCATTCCAAGTGAAGCTGGTTGGGAGAATGCCAAGATTGTGCAAAGCTGTCATCAAGTCAAAGGGTGCCTACTGTAAGAATCTCAAATATAAAATATATTTTAATTTGTTAAACACTTATTTGGTGACTACATGATTCCATATGTGTTATTTAATAGTGTTGATGTCTTCACTATTATTCTACATTGTAGAAAATAGTAAAAATAAAGAAAAACCCTTAAATGAGTAGGTGTTCTAAAAATGTTGACCGGTAGTGTGTACACACACACGGCCAAAAGGATGTGGACAGCCCTTCAAATTAGTGGATTTGGATTTGGCGAGTGCTGAAGCGAGTAGCGAGTAAAAATCGTCTGTCCTCAGTTGCAACACTCACTACCGAGTTCCAAACTGCCTCTTGAAGCAACGTCAGCACAATAACTATTCGGGAACTTCATGAAACTAGTTTCCATGGCCGAGCAGCCGCACACAAGCCTAAGATCACAATGAGCAATGCCAAGAGTCGGCTGGAGTGGTGCCATTGGACTCTGGAGCAGTGGAAACGCGTTTGGCAGATGCCAAGAAAACGCTATCTGCCCCAATGCATAGTGCCAACTGTAACGTTTGGAGGAATAATGGTCTGGGGCTGTTTTTCATGGTTTGGGCTGGGCCGCTTAGTTCCAGTGAAGGAAAATCTTAACGCTACAGTATACAATGACGTTCTAGACAATTACAACTTTGTGCAACAGTTTGGGGAAGGCCCTTTGCTGTGCACAAAGCGAGGTCTATACAGAAATGGTTTGTCAAGACCCATGTGGAAGAACATGACTGGCCTGCACGAGCCCTGACCTCAACCCCATCAAACACCTTCGGGATGAATTGGAACGCTGACTGCGGGCCTAATCGCCCAACATTAATGCCCAACCTCACTAATGCTCTTGTGGCTGAATGGAAGCAAGTCCCCGCAGCAATGTTCTAACATCTAGTGGAAAGCCTTCCCTGAAGAGTGGAGGCTGTTATAGCAGCAAAGGAGGGACCAACTCCATATTTATGCCCATGATGAACAGGTGTCCATATACTTTTGGCTATGTAATGTATTTCAAAATACAAAATACAGAAATACAGCCGGTATGATAGATTTTGAATCATATGATACAGAATGCGTTTTTAAAAGTTATAGATCTTGAAAACACAATCAAGTTGCAATCAAGTTAACGTGGCTAGTTGCAATAACCGTCATAACCGTTCATAGGTTGACTCACTGTAAGCCATTTTTCAATTCTGTATATTTTTTGGTGTAGTAGGACAACAAAATACCTGTGAACTGAGGAACAACAGTCAATTTTACAACAGAATGTTCAACTTTATAGCATTGAGCGGCTGGTGCTCTATTGCTCTGCTGTAGCGGCTTTGAGGGTATCTCACGCTCTGGTTTCATATTGCACCCAAATGTTAGCTTAGCTGGCTAGCACTCTGGCGTCGAAACAGCTGCAGAAAGAAACACATGCTACAGCAGGTGGTGTAAACCTCAGCTAATCCACACTAGACCAGATTATTTTCCTGACACACACACACACACACACACACACACACATTCTAAACCACAACAAAGATCCTGTAGGTGCTTGCCATAGTTTTTGGAAAAGAGAGCATGTGTTTCTGATTTGGGGTGAAGCCTTTTTGCTAATTCCTCCAATAACAATATGAAGCTGGGCCTCTTTGACTTGGACACACATGCCCCCACACACACACGTGTGGTTTAGCAGATTTGAAAAAAATACACAAGCGATTGTCCACTATAGCTCAGACGGCATAACAACATACTAGAGGTCGACCGATTAATCGGAATAGCCGATTAATTAGGGCCGATTTCAAGTTTTCATAACAATCGGAAATCGGGTATTTTTGGGCGCCGATTTGCTGATTTTTTACATTTTTATTTTATTTTTTATACCGTTACTTAACTAGGTAAATCAGCTTAGAACACATTCTTATTTTCAATGACGGCCTAGGAACGGTGGGTTAACTGCCTTGTTCAGGGGCAGAACGACAGATTTTCACCTTGTCAGCTTGGGGGTTCCAATCTTGCAACCTTACAGTTAACTAGTCCAACGCAATAACGACCTGCCTCTCTCTCGTTGCACTCCACAAGGAGACTGCCTGTTACGCGAATGCAGTAAGCCAAGGTAAGTTGCTAGCTAGCATTAAACTTATCTTATAAAAAACAATCAATCATAATCACTAGTTAACTACACATGGTTGATGATATTACTAGATATTATCTAGCGTGTCCTGCGTTGCATATAATCTGACTGAGCATACAAGCATACAATTATCTGACTGAGCGGTGGTAGGCAGAAGCAGCACTTTTGTGCGTTTTGCCAGCAGCTCTTCGTTGTGTGTCAAGCATTGCGCTGTTTATGAGGCCGGTGTAACCGAAGTGAAATGGCTAGCTAGTTAGCACGCGCTAACTAGAGGGACGGAAGCTATACTGTTTCACTGGCAAGACTAAAGTGCCTATAAGAACATCCAATAGTCAAAGGTTAATGAAATACAAATGGTATATAGGGAAATAGTCCTATAATTCCTATAATAACTACAACCTAAAACTTCTTACCTGGGAATATTGAAGGCTATATTGAAGATGTTAAAAGGAACCACCAGCTTTCATATGTTCTCATGTTCTGAGCAAGGAACTGAAACGTTAGCTTTCTTACATAGCACATATTGCACTTTTACTTTCTTCTCCAACACTTTGTTTTTGCATTATTTAAACCAAATTGAACATGTTTCATTATTTACTTGAGGCTAAATTGATTTTATTGATGCATTATATTAAGTTAAAATAAGTGTTCATTCAGTATTGTTGTAATTGTCATTATTACAAATATATATATATATATTTTTTGAAATCGGCCGATTAATCGGTATCGGCTTTTTTGGTCCTCCAATAATCGGTATCTGCGTTGAAAAATCATAATTGGTCGACCTCTACAACATACAACAGCATAACAACAACGGCATAATATGTTGACATTTCTGTTGACCAAGGAACAGATTCGGAAATATTCACCACTAAAAACAGGCCACAAATAAGAACAAAATGTAAAAAGCATTGACATTCAACAACGTATGTGTATCGAATGCTAACTAGGTTAGCAACAGGAGTGTGAATGCTCTGACCATGATTCATTCCACACATTAAAAGGGGCCTGAGGCAATGACATCAGAAACTTGCAATTTAGTCAAACCCGTGGGGTTCAGTTATCTGCTTTCAAGCCAGTAGTAGGCCTTCAGAGAGCACGGTATGAAAAACGAGCACAGTCGGGGTCCGTAAGCCGTCCTTTTCCAATTGCAATTAATTCCGAAAGAGGTCTGCCTACCATAGTAGTTTTAAATATTAAAGACGAGTCAGAGCAAGACTGAACTTTTTTTATTTTCTACTAGCACTGACTTTGCTGATAGCTACCTTATTGAGTATAATGTACTTTTCTATGACTAGGATTGTGGTTGTCCCACCTAGCTATCTTAAGATGAATGTACTAACTTTAAGTCGCTCTGAATAGGAGCATCTGTTAAATTACAAAAATGTTGAGAGAGATAGACCAGCTGAATGAAGACATCAAATCCACTGACAGGGGATAAGGAATCAGGATCTTTAATCAAGGATTTGCGCTCAGCGGCAGATCAAGTATTGAAGAGGTTTTTCTTTGGTGACAAAAGTGCCATGCTTCATTACTGAACTAAGTGGATTCTGTAGGTTGATGTTTTAAGCAAAAAATATTAAAGCTAATGGGCATTGTCTACAAAGTTCCCTCACCTTTTGGGACAATGCTTTACAAAGACCTCCTTGCAGGGTAACTCATGGGTGGTGTCTCAAATGGCACCCTATTCCCTAAGTAGGGCCCTGCTCAAAAGTAGTTCACTATATTGGGTATAGGGTGCATTTGGGATCACCCCTGCTGTTTGCAGGGTAAATGTATGGGTATACCTTTTGACTTTAACCAAAAAGCAAGTATGCAACAGTGGGGATGTTGGTTTTGATTAGCACCTTACAAAGGATGTACCATATTCAACTCATTTCATACCTTACCACCATTAGAAACTTATTCAATTTTCCATAGGTAGCCATTGAGAATCACTAGATGTCGTACTATTCATTATACAATATAGGCCCAGGATGTTGTATTACTTGAGAAACTCATTCCATTTTCCATATAGGATGCATTTGAGAATCGCTGGTTGTCGTACTATACATTAGCCTACATAGTATTTGTCATTTCCAGTATTAAATAGGTCACTCCCTATCCTACAGCACCTTCAGTCAAGTCAACCCCATCCCTCTTAAATGCAGCTAGCCCGCTCCATCAGGAATAATGGCTCCTGCACCAATTAAACACCAATGAAACAGCATGAATAATAGAGACGCTATTGGCTGGCTAACCTGATTCCAGCGCACACGTTTAATTACTGTGGGTCCATCTATTCCTAGGTGGGTTCGCCATCATTTATCTCTCCCGTCTAAGGAGAAACCGGGGTTGGGGTGTGTGTGTGAGTGGTATATCAGAAACATTGTTTAAAAAATATATATAATGTGTGTGTGTGTATTAGGGCTGGGCGATATATTGAATTCATTTGTTTTAGCGCAATGCTTCAAAGTGGAATAGACTGAGATATGTGACAGAAGACAAGCTGAGCTCTTCCTTTTCAAATGTCTGGAATGCCCTTTTATGGATGTACAGATACTAGTCCACCCACAGATGGAGGAATCAGGGTTGAGTGAATTTGCCCCTAGATGCTGATCTTGGGTTAGTTTAGCATTTTCCCCACTAATGGTTAATGTTAGGATTGGGGGAATGGAAGTGACATGTGACAAATAAAATGACTTGATATACGTTTTTTGCAGGTCTCTTAATGTGTGAAGAGGTTGTCAAAGCCCACCCAAATGTAATTTGAGTAAACAGAACTATTCCTTTAAAACGCACAACGCATCACCAGGGGCAAACGACCTGCCCCCCAGGACACCTAGAGCACCCGATGTCCCAGGAAGGCCAAAAAGATCATCAAGGACAACAACCACCCGAGCCGCTGTCTGTTCACCCCGCTACCATCTAGAAGGCGAGGTCAGTACAGGTGCATCAAAGCTGGGACCGAGAGACTGAAAAACAGCTTCTATCTCAAGACCATCAGACTGTTAAACAGCCACCACTAACACGGTGAGGCTACTGCCTATATACAGATTGAAATCACTGGCCACTTTAATAAATGGATCACTAGTCACTTTAATAATGTTTACGTATCTTGCATTACTCATCTCAAATGTATATACTGTATTTTGTACCATCTGTTGCATCTTGCCTATGCCGCTCTGTCATTGGTCATCCATATATTTATATGTATATATTCTTATGCCATTCCTTTACTTAGATTTGTGTGTATTAGGTAGTTGTTGTGGAATTGTTAGATTACTTGTTAGATATTGCTGCACTGTAGGAACTAGAAGTATTTCGCCTCACTCACAATAACATCTGCTAACCATGTGTATGGGACCAATAACATTTGATTTGATATTGATTAAAATGGCAATCTGGGATTCAAACAACCACTTTTTGGATAAAGAGCTGAGGGATGGAGCTGGAGAAATGTAACCACTTTCAAATTTAAGTCTTCTCTGCATTCTCCACCACTGTTCAATCCCTAAGGAGAGCTCCATAGCCTTGGCTCAGGAAGCCAACTTCCTCGCTCTTGTTACCCAGAGATAGACGACACATCTGGGCCAGCAATGAGGGATCTCTCCCCTGGGTCACCAGACTGGCTCCCATTGTGAATATGCACAGGTGCCAAAATGGTGCAGGGTACCATATTCATTAAAGGAATAGTGTGTTATTTTGGCAATTAAGTCATTTTTATACACACCCAGAGTCAGATGAACTCATGGATACCATTGTTATGTCTTTGCGTGCAATTTGAAGGAAGGTAGTTTTGCGAGGCATTGCTAACTCGCGTTAGCGCAATCACTGGTAGTCTACCAGAACTCCACCACCCATCTACCTCAGCTATAATGGGGGCCAACTAAAGAAATACACGATTATGAAATTATGAAGTTGCAAAAGCGGCTACTGGTTTGTTAGAAACTTATGTGAATGTAACAGAGTCCACGTCTGCCACTATAATGATACTTACATTCAAACGCACATTAGACTCAAACAAACCATACAAACTTCTGGAGCAAAAACCAAGCTTGTCACACCAGGCATGTAGATCTCAGGTTCGGTGACGTCCTTGTGGGATGCTAACGCAGCTACCTGCTACATTCACACATTGAGGTAATAATTGCCAAAGTGTTTCAACGTGAGTTCTCTGAGGTGTTGGGGAGTATAATCGTTGTGGAAAAAACTATTGTTTTGAACAAATAACGAAATTACTGCCCATAGTTCATAAAATATGACATGTTGCTCAAGGACAATGCGAACGAGACATACAATTGAAGTCGGAAGTTTACATACACTTAGGTTGGAGTCATTAAAACTTGTTTTTCAACCACTCCACAAATTTCTTGTTAAACTATTGTCTTGGCAAGTCAGTTAGGACATCTACTTTGTGCATCACAAGTAAATTATCCAACAATTGTTTACAGACAGATTATTTCACTTATAATTCACTGTATCACAATTCCAGTGGGTCAGAAGTTTACATACACTAAGTTGACTGTGCCTTTAAACAGCTTGGAAAATTCCAGAAAATGATGTCACGGCATTAGAAGCTTCTGATAGACTAATTGACATAATTTGAGTCAATTTTAGGTGTACCTGTGGATTTATTGCAAGGCCTACCTTCAAACTCAGTGCCTCTTTGCTTGTCAGCATAGGAAAATCTAAAGAAATCAGCCAAGATCTCAGAAGAAAAATGGTAGACCTCCACAAGTCTGGTTCATCCTTGTGAGCAATTCCCAAACACCTGAAGGTTCATCTGTACAAACAATAGTACGCAAGTATAAACACCATGGGACCACGCAGGCGTCATACCGCTCAGGAAGGAGACGCGTTCTGTCTCCTAGAGATGAACGTACTTTGGTGCGAAAAGTGCAAATCAATCCCAGAACAGCAGCAAAGAACCTTGTGAAGATGCTGGAGAAGCGGGTACAAAAGTATCTATATCCACAGTAAAACGAGTCCTATACCACCATAACCTGAAAGACCGCTCAGCAAGGAAGAAGCCATGGCTCCAAAACCGCCATAAAAAAGCCTGACTACGGTTTGCAACTGCACATGGGGACAAAGATCGTACTTTTTGGAGAAATGTCCTCTGGTCTGATGAAACACAAATAGAAGTGTTTGGCCATAATGACCATCGTTATCTTTGGAGGAAAAAGGGGGAGGCTTGCAAGCCAAAGAACACCATCCCAACCGTGAAACACGGGGATGGCAGCATCATGTTGTGGGGGTGCTTTGTTACAGGAGGGACTGGTGCACTTCACAAAATAGATAGGAAAATTATGTGGATATATTGAAGCAACATCTCAAGACATCCGTCAGGAAGTTAAAGCTTGGTCGCAAATGGGTCTTCCAAATGGACAATGACCCCAAGCATACTTCCAAAGTTGTGGCAAAATGGCTTAAGGACAAAAAAGTCAAGGTATTGGAGTGGCCATCACAAAACCCTGACCTCAATCCTATGGAAAATTTGTTGGTAGAACTGAAAAAGCGTGTGCGAGCAAGAAGGCCTACAAACCAGTTACACCAGCTCTGTCAGGAGGAATTGGCTAAAATTCACCCAACTTATTGTGGGAAGGTTGTGGAAGGCTACCCAAAACGTTTGACTCAAGTTAAACAATTTAAAGGCAATGCTACCAAATACTTATTGAGTGTTTGTAAACTTCTGACCCACTGGGAATGTGATGAAAGAAATACAAGCTGAAATACATTTCTCTCTCTACTATTATTCTGACATTTCGCAATCTTAAAATAAAGTGGTGATCATAACTGACCTAAGGCAGGGAATTTTTACTAGGATTAAATGTCAGGGATTGTGAAAAACTGAGTTTAAATATATTTGGCTAAGGTGTATGTAAACTTCCAACTTCAACTGTATAAGAAACGCTTCAAATGACCGGCCACCTTGGCAAGCACAAGTAACAACAACAACGAAGATGGTGGTGAAAAAACAGTGCTTAGGCCTAGGAGTGTGAACGTTTAAACAAAGTTGGTATCCTTTACATTAAGAAAATCCATAACCCAATTTATTTTGTTTGTAATTTTGTTTGGGGAAAAACAAACAATCACAGTACAATTATCAAAAAAACATTTTTTTCAATGTTGAAGCCTAACTAGACCAGCCTGTAAAGGTCTGTGGATAGTAAGGTAATTTAAATAAAACCAGAAAGCTAAAGGCAAACAATTTGCTAGGCCTGCAAGACAAGCTATAGCGAGAAATAGATTACCAAGACATTTTTTTCTGCCTGCCCCCTCCTCTCTCCCTCACGTTGGTTTGCCTGCTCTTGTTCTTTACCAGAGATATGTATTTAATAATAAGATGCTCATGTCTCCGCCCTAACAATGGGAGTCATTGTCCCGAAGGAGGGAAGGCAGGTGACAAGCTTAGTTCCAAAATAAGCCCATAGAAACACATTGGACAGATTTTGGTGAGACTGAGACCTCTTGCTTCGCCTCTTCCTCTCGGTCTTCACTAATGATGCAAGTGTGTGTTCAGTCTTCGGTCTGTTGCTTATAGAATATCTTAGCCTATTCATTGATAAAAGCCCTGCTTTACTGAAGTTGCTAGACATTGTAAGCCAAGAAATGGCAAGATAGAGCTTTCCATTGCGAGATACAGCATTTGATCGCTGATAGATAGGCCTATTGCATGGTTCTGACTGGTGGCCGACATGCCTATACTGTGCCACTCCCCTTTCTCTCTGTCCCTCGCTACCTCGCTGTGAAAAATGAAAGTGGTTGTGTTCTCGGAAGTACAACAACTAACCAGTCTCATCCATTCTAAAAATACTGAATCTTAGGCATTTCGACACTCATAAATGAGAGTTGGCACAGGAAGTTGACATTCAAGGAATCAAGGAATCAATTATTTTGGAGTAGACTCTCCACCACAACATCATCTTTGTTAACTTTGAAAAATGGCAAAGAAAAGCAAGCAATTTTTTCCCCCTCCGTTAATTTTTTGCCCCTACAGCTGAGTATCTTGGCTAGATCCCATTTGTTCTCCATTTGTTCTTTCATGCACCTTGGTTTAGGCGTAGGCTACTGTGTATTACTGTGGAGTGGGTAGCGAGTCGCGACTGTACAATTTTTTTTACCCACAAGCCTGTAAGGGGATATAGAATGAATTCTGAAAATGAAAAAATGGCAGTGTGGATATTGGAGTGTGTTGAAGGACTCTAGAGAAGAAAAAAAAACATCTAGGTAAACACAATTACTTCCTTTCCTTTTCACTGTCTGTGGGGAACTTTCTGACTTAGCCACTGAAAATGTATGTGTACATGTGTTAGGCGAGTACGAGAACATCTGCCGCTTAGGGATCCCGCAAGACAAAGCTAATATGATACGATGTTATGATATATACATTTTTTAAATAACTTTCAACTCTGCTCTGCCAAAGTAAAGAAAAACTATTTTGTATTAAATAAACATGAAGAATTTGTGTGTGTTACATGGGGCTTGCATTTCAAGATTTAAAGTTAAAGGGGATAGATTGAAAAAGATGATGAAGAACATCAAGGAAAAGGACATCAGATCTATGAGAATGTATTTATGTATGAAGCATGAAGTATTTCTAAAACTCAGTCACTGCTGTAATGACAGAAAGCGTGCCATTTACCAACAGGTAAAACCTGGCAAGCCTGTTACCTCATACAATAGAAATGTAGCTAAGAGCAAAGACAGGCACATTTTGTTCAAAAGTTAGGGATATTGAAATTGTCTTCACTTAGCCTGCAGAGAATAAATAATTTTCAGTTTCTATCGCAAAATGTGGCAATGAAGCACATAGAGTTATGACAGTGGTTAGACCTACCTTATGTGTGTTCTGTACAATATTACTTGACTTTCGGTGATATGAATGTTATGACATGTTTATGACACCATTGTGACACTTATGATATACAGTTCAAGTAAAGTGTTGTCAAATATTGAGTGAATAGGCCTAAGCCTACTGTAAGTGGGTTGGACTGAAAAACAATGCTAAGTAGCTTATAAATACAAGAAGAGAGCCATTGGAGGTAATCATTAGCATATTCTACTGTCATCATTGTACCCGTGATTTCTGTGTTATTAGAGCAATTAGATTAGGCTAGCATACTATATACAGGTAACTGCCAAAATAAAGGAAACACCAACATAAAGTGTATTAAAGGTCCAATGCAACCATTTTTATCTCAATATCAAATCATTTCTGGGTAACAATGAAGTACCTTAATTAATGTGACTGTTAGCAATAAAAAAAATTGTCCAAAATAAACAAAAATAGCATCTTAGCAAAGTGCAATTTCTCAAGCAAGAATTATGCTAGGACTGTCTGGGAGCAGTCTGAGGGGAAAACTGAAAATGAGCTGTTAACAGCAGAGAGATTTGGAACTCTCTGGCTGCAGTCCAAACACTTAAAAGACACACCCTATCCCCTCAGCCCTCAAATTAAGTGGACACTTCTGATGACGTATCATGACGTCTGACGAGTATACACTTGCAGGACGAGGGAGGAAGGAATAATTTCTAAATAGACGACCCTTGGCAGGAAATTCATCACTCGTTGATCCCGCAATGATTATGTTTTCAGCCACCGGTAGCTTGCGGGTACTTTATATGCGCAACAGTCAATTATGATTGCATGTCTCCTTCTATTAAATATATAATTATTAATATACGCCTACTGTAAGAGCTAGCAAATTAATTAGCTAACTAACGTTAGCCTGCCTAGCTGGAACTTCTGACTTACAATTTCTAACTTATTTGCATCCGTTTTTACTTACACTTGTATGTTGACTTCTCCATTGATGTTGTTTTTAAGTTTTCGCTGACTTTTCTTAGCGGATGTACAATAGTCGCAAATTGAATTATGGGGAGTTTCAGGCCCCGGAGTGAACATAATCGTACACTCGCAAAGCTGACTAAAAATGTGGGCTGAGGGGTTCCCTTGCTTGGCTAATCATTTGGACCACCCTCCAAGATGGTGACGGGGATTCCCCCAAGGGCATAAGGCGAGGGTAAGTAATTTAAGTGTTTGGACCGCAGCCTCTGTCTTATCGATCTAATTAATTTAATGCATGGTGATGTCACCAGGTGTAACCATTAGTCCAAACAGTAAACTGGAGCCAAATTCAGGTAGGTCCCTCCCAGTTTCTTAAGTTTAAGAAACATTTTGCAACAGAATCGACATAATGAAAACGTCAATGAGTGCATCGATGACGTTATCCCTACAGTGACTGTATGTACATACCCCAACCAGAAGCCATGGATTACAGGCAACATCCACACTGAGCTAAAGGGTAGAGCTGCCGCTTTCAAGGAGCGGGACTCTAAACCGGAAGCTTAGAATAAATCCCGCTATGCCCTCCGACGAACCATCAAACAGGCAAAGCGTCAATACAGGACTAAGATCGAATCGTACAACACCGGCTTTGACGCTTGTCGAATGAGGCATTGCAAACCATTACAGATTACAGAAGCACAGCCGAAAGCTGCCCAGTGACACAAGCCTACTGGACGAGCTAAATTACTTCTATGCTCGCTTCGAGGCAAATAACACTTAAATATGCATGAGAGCATCAGCTGTTCCGGACGACTGTGTGATCACGCTCTCCGTAGCAAGACCTTTAAATTGGTCAACATTCCAAGGGCCAGAAGGATTACCAGGACGTGTACTCTGAGCACGCGCTGACCAACTGGCAAGTGTCTTCACTGACATTTTCAACCTCTCCCTGTCTGAGTCTGACAGCTTCATTAAATAGTACCCGCAAAACACCAGTCTCAACGTCAACAGTGAAGAGGTGAGTCCGGGTTACAGGCCTTATAGGCAGAGTTGCAAAGAAAAGGCCATATCTCAGACTGGCCAATAAAAATAAAATATTAAGATGGGCAAAAGAACACAGACATTGGACAAAGGAACTCTGCCAGGCATCCCGGAGTGGCCTCTTCGCTGTTGCCGTTGAGACTGGTGTTCTGCGGGTACTATTTAATGAAGCTGCCAGTTGAGTACTTGCGAGGCGTCTGTTTCTCAAACACGACACTCTAATGTACTTGTCCTCTTGCTCAGTTGTGCACCGGGGCCTCCCACTCCACTTTCTATTCTGGTAGAGCCAGTTTGCGCTGTTCTGTGAAGGGAGTAGTACACAGCGTTGTACGAGATCTTCAGTTTCTTTGCAATTTCTCCAATTTCTCAGAACAAGAATAGACTGACGAGTTTCAGAAGAAACGTTTCTTTGTTTCTGGCCATTTTGAGCCTGTAATCGAACCCACAAATGCTGATGCTAGAGATACTCAACTAGTCTAAAGAAGGCCAGTTGTATTGCTTCTTTATTCAGAACAACAGTTTTTGTAATTGCAAAAGGGTTTTCTAATTATCAATTAGCCTTTTAAAATGCTAAACTTGGATTAGCTAACACAATGAGCCATTGGAACACAGGAATGATGGTTGCTGATAATGGGCCTCTGTACGCCTATGTAGATATTCCATAAAAAATCATCAGTTTCCAGCTACAATAGCCATTTACAACATCAATGTCTACACTGTATTTTAATGGAAAACAATGTGCTTTTCTTGCAAAAACATCGACATTTCTAAGTGACCCCAAACTTTTGAACGGTAGTCTACATATTACCTCAATTACGTCGACTAACCGGTGCCCCCGCACATCGACTCCGTACCAGTACCCCCTATTTATAGCCTCGCTATTGTTATTTTACTGCTGCTCTTTAATTATTTGATACTTTTATTTCTTCTTTTTTAAGGTATTTTTCTTAACTGCAATGTCGGTTAAGGGCTTGTAAGTAAGTATTTCACTGTAAGCATTTCACCTGTTGTATTCGGCGCATGTGACAAATACCATTATATTTTATTTTATTATAGGGAAAGCCATCCATCTCACCAAAACAGGCTTAAATGTCAGGTAGTCTTTTCAAACAGCTCTTACACTAAAAGTGTGGAAATATATATAAAACACAGGCAAATCATGTTTTTGACTGCACTGCACCTTTAATTTGGTACTGGGCCACCATGCAGCTGCCAGAACAGGTTCAATGCGCCTTGGCATAGATTCTGCAAGTGTCTGGAACTCTACTGGAGGGATGCGGCACCATTCTTCCACGTGAAAATCTATAGTTTGGTGTTTTTGTTGATGGTGGTGGAAAATTCTGTCTCAGGCATAAGTCCAGAATCTCGCAATTAACGGAGGGGCATAAAAATGGTGGCCCCCATACACTTACCACAAATTCCTTGTTTTGCTAAATTTGCCTTATTGTACATTGCTCTCTGTCGCTCTTTTGTTGGTATAGTCATTAGCAAAGTATAGCCTACATGACCCACCTTTAGCTTCAAGACGCAGGCAATTTGAAAAAAAACTCAAAAGAAGATTGTTCTGATTTATTGGCACATTGAACCATATCGCCCGCTGTTGTTACACTCAGTGGATAGTGCTAAAATGTTGTGAAATTGTTCGATTATATTCCTTGTTAGATATTACTGCATGTTTGGAACTAGAAGCACAAGCATTTCGCTACACTCGCACTAACACCTGCTAACCATGTGTATGTGAAAAATTTATTTGATTTGAAATAATTACGTCATATCTGAATTCTGCCAGCTTTACGCACGTTTGCCATTGGGCTGAGATCCGGTGACACACACACACACACACACACACACACACACACACACACACACACAATGCTCCTTTGAGACACCTCTTTCAAAGTCACTGAGATCTCTTCTTCTAGCCATCATAATGGGCAATGGGTATTTTTATACATGACCCTAAGCATGATGGGATGTTAATTGCTTAATTAACTCAGGGACCACACCTGTGTGGAAGCACATGCTTTCAATATACTTTGCATCCATCATTTACTCGAGTGTTTCCTTTATTTTGGCAGTTCTCCTGTAGGTACCCTATGCAGTTCCATTGCCTGGATCAAGTATGTTTTACCATGCAGTTCTGGAATGTAGGCTATGGGTGGATGGAATTCATAACAAACGGTTTAACTCGGTGAAAATAGCTCCATGTAGCCTAGAATAACGGGAAAGTGTCTCTTTGAAAATCAAGAGGGGTCTATGCAAGGCAAACGCTTTCTATGGCGAGCAAAACATTAATAAATGTAGACTTATTAACAAGCTAGTAATTTAGCCAATGCAATTGTAGATTATTTTAGTCTATAAAACGGTTGTTCAGTATGAGTATAGCCTAACCTTCTTTGGCATTAAGATAGCTTTATCGTCATATTATTCTTTGTCGTACATTCTTAAAAGAAACAAAAAGGAGACTACGAGGGCAGACTTTGATTTGATAAATCCAGAGAAATTGACTGTCTAGTCCGAGTGACCTACAACAAACTCAACCAAATGTCATTGAATTATGGATGTGAGAGGTTGCTGCTACAGACCATGGAACAGCTCTCAAAATGTAGCCTAGCTATCTTGTAACAACATATAACAACCACTCCGAATTGGAAACATTACTACAGACGCCCACTCTCAAAGATAACGGATTACATGCGTGCTGGGCAATGTAACTAGCTTAGCCTACCTTGGAACACAACTCGGAGAAGAGCGGTCTATTTCCCATGTCGCAAAAAGATTCATAGGCACGGGCATGGGACCATCCGACCCACCCGAATTCGAACCCATGCCTCCCGCTACAACCGCGGCTCCGGGAGCAGAGGGCATAGGTGCCGCGGGTGGTCCACCGATCCCGCCGCCGCTACCTGGGTTCAGGAAAGCGGCCCGCACTCCTCCTCTCTCTACGGCCGCCGCCATCATCGCCTCTCCCGGGGTAGCAGCAGGCTATCAGGCTGTGATGCTCGCTCGCGTAGCCACTCTCGGCTATATCGCAGAAACTTGTCAGTGTAGCAGGCAGCTCAAGGCTAGCATATCGAGATAGTGCTGAAACAGAGGCGTCCAGACACAAATCTGGCCGGGGCGTTATTAAACACGCACACACAAAAACGAGGTACGGTTCTACTATTGGACGCTAGGGGCGCCAGCAGACCAGCAGATTTTTCAACGGGGCGGGTCATTGGTTGTTTGTAAATAAAAAATCAGAGCTGAATATTATTGGATTATAATAACATTATTATATGTAATTAACCGCCATGTGATTATAGCTAGTAGACAATTATTAGTCTATACATAATTATTTATTGGACATTTTATGACCATAGTAAGAAACGTTATTTATAGACTAATGATACAATATATCAGGGATCATAATCAGGATTCATAATAAAAATGGCTGCAACAACCAAAGAAATATCCCTTAATATAAAATCCTACTCCTCTACTAGCCCACAATCCATTCATAAGAAAGAAATGGCAAGTCATATTAAAAACGTTATTTTTATATATATATAAAAAAATCTGCTGTGTCACTTACACATTCCATTAAGATTTGGAGAAAATATGTTTCTGGAACACTTCATTTGATGTTCTGCTTGTAATGTGTTTATTACATAGTTTATTTTGTGTGTGCTTAATTTAGGTTGGTATTTGCACTTTGGGGACTATTCCATTGGTTTCATTGTACTTGGCAAACTAAATAACTTCACATATAGGCCTGTTTGACCCAGCTTTGATCTCCAACTGTAATTTATGTCAGTATTGGTGCTAATGACTCGTGGACAGACTGAGTACTGACTAGGACAGGGCTTGACTTGGTCCCAGCCAATAAGGAGCACCCACACCTTGTTTACTGTGATGTAGTGCCTTCCAGTGGCAATCAAAGATACATTTACTGCTTCTACTACTGAATGTATATGTGCTTCTAGCTTGTATAGGGACATTGCATGCATATATTCTCTTCTGCTCATATCTGAGATTAACAGGAGTAAAGCATTCTAGTGTAGTTACAATGCATTTTAAAGACTTGTCATGAGCATGTGTATTTATTAGAGATCCCCATTAGCTTCTGCCAAGGCAGCAGCTACTCTTCCTGGGGTCCAAACACATTAAGGCACTTATATTACATATAAAACAAAATGTAAAACAGTACATCATATAACATTATTACACCACTACATATCTACAATACAACAATGTATAATACCACCATACAACAATAATACAATGTACGTGTGTGTAGAGTGTGTGTGCTAGCGCTTGTGTACGTATGCGTGCTTCTGTCTCTTCGCAGTTTTTACCTGTTTTTAAAAATCTTGATTCTTCTGCTTACATCAGTTACCTGATGTTGAATAGAGTTCCATGTAGTCATGGCTCTATGTAGTACTGTGCGCCTCCCATAGTCTGTGCTGGACTTGGGGATTGTGAAGAGACCTCTGGTGGCATGTCTTGTGGGGTATACATGTGTAACTGATGTGAAATGGCTAGCTAGTTTGTGGGGTGCGTGCTAATAGCGTTTCAATCGGTGAAGTCACTTGCACTGAGACCTTGAAGTAGTTGTTCCCCTTGCTCTGCAAGGGCCATGGCTTTTGTGGAGCGATGGGTAATGATGCTTCGTGGGAGGCAGTTGTTGCTGTGTGCAGAGGGTGCCTGGTTCGAGCCCAGGTAGGGACGAGGAGAGGGACGGAAGCAATACTGTTACACATGGGTGTCCGAGCTGTGTGCTAGTAGTCTAAACAGACAGCTCGGTACATTTAGCTTGTCAACACCTCTTACAAAACAAGTAGTGAAGAAGTCAATCTCTCTTCCACTTTGAGCCATGACAGATTAGATTGACATGCATATAATTCATGTTAACTCCCCGTGTACTTTTAAGGGCTAGCTGTGCTGCCCTGTTCTGAGTCAATTGTAATTTTCCTAAGTCCCTCTTTGTGGCTCCTGACCACACTACTGAACAGCAGTTGAGGTGTGACAAAACTAGGGCCTGTAGGACCTGCCTTGTTGATAGTGTTGTTAAGCAGGCACAGCAGCGCTTTATTATGGACAGACTTCTCCCCATCTTAGCTACTGTTGTATCAATATGTTTTGACCATGACAGTATACAATCCAGGGTTACTCCAAGCAGTTTTTGAAATATTTAGGACTAACTTATTCCTTGCCACCCATTCGGAAACTAACTGCAGCTCTTTGTTAAGTGTTGCAGTCATTTCAGTCGCTGTAGTAGCTGACGTGTATAGTGTTGAGTCATCTGCATGCATAGAACACACTGGCTTTACTCAGTGGCATAAATATTGAAAAATGTATATGACACCCTCAGAATGTCTTATTATCCTCTTATAATGATCCTGACTAAAATAACAAACATTTTAAGTCAGTTGAACCTGTGCTACACAGATCCATATTATAAGCCATGTGATAAAACAAACAGTTAAATGAAACAGTGCCAATATTGTACTGTCACTAAGTACGATCATAATTATTTTAAAGTTTTAAGAAATGTAAAATATTATAGTAAGCAGTGGCGATCCATCCACCTGTTTTGAGCCAGCTCCAAAATGCAGGTGTTTCAACCTAGCTCAGTGTTTTCTGTGGTGGTGGGGCAGCAGTGGAAAATACAGAGCGTAAGAGTTGGTAATGTTCTCTAGTTGCACCATGATTGGCTCAGTGTTCTGTCACTCACGGGGACACTACTTCACCGCAAAATCTATGGTGAGAGCTCGAAAAAATGTAATCCCCTTTGGTGATTTACATTTGAAGTGCCCATCCAAGAAGGCTCAAGGTCATTGGCCACAGAAAAAAAGATGTCAAATCACATATCTAGAGGCGAAAGAAACACACACCTATTTAGGCGAGTTGCTGGCTATCGGAGTGGAACACTTTAAAAATTAAGGAGAACCACACACTCGAGCTCAGATGCAAAAATATTTATGTCCAACATTTCGACAGGCAAGCTGTCTTCATCAGGGTATAATGACTTTAAATTAAAGACCCAGGCAACCTCTCGTTTTAACAATAAATTGTCGAGGTCACCCCCTCTCCTAGGGAGGGTGACATGTTCGATGCCAATATAACGTAGAGACGAAATCGAGTGGTTTTCTTCCAAAAAGTGGGTCGCAACTGTCGAGTTTTTGCACCGAATGGTGCTACGATGCTCCGAGATACGTACTTTTAATTTGCGCTTTGTTTTACCCACATAATTTTTACCACAAGGACAAGTATAAAATAAATAACAGCCTTAGTGGAGCACTTGATAACACCTTTGATTGGGATCGATTTCCCTGTTTAGGGGTGTTTGAAGGATCTACATTTATATGTGCTATTGCATTGAGCACAGCCATTACACTTCCATCAAGTAGGGGCGCAAATACACGTTGTGCAGGGATATCTTGGGGTGGTAAATCAGAGTTTACCAGTTGATTTCTGAGGTTTCTGCCCCGCGAGAATACGACCAAGGGAAGGTCCAAAAACACATTACCGATACTATCATCGGATCTTAGAATGTGCCAATGTTTGTAAACGATTCCCTTAATTTGTTCAGAGCACTTTGAATAGCAGGTAGTTAGAACGCAAGAATGCTTATTTTTGCGAGACTGACCTTGAAAAAGGTAATGTCTCGGTTTTTTTCTTTTTTCTCAATGGTAGTATTAATCTGACTATTTTTTTCGCCTTGAATTTTCTTTGCGTCTCAGCCATATTTCTGTTGAAATGTGATTATTTTTACAAATTCTTTTGATTCGACAGAATTGGCTGTAGGGAAAACTGTTTTTCAAGGGAAGTGGGTGACAACTATCAGCCCTCAACAAACTAGAACATTATCTTCACACAAGATCAGAAGATCAAGAAAACTGATTTGACGTGTATCAGATTGTATAGTAAATCTCAGATGCTCAGAACAGGAGTTAAGAAAAGTATGAAATTCCTGGAGCTGTTTCACATCACCCCTCCATAGAACAAAAATATCATCAATATACCGTTTCCAAATAATGATGTTATGCAAGAAAACATTTTTGAGAGGATTGAAAATAGACTGTTTTTCCATGTAACCCACATACATATCAGCATAGTAAGGAGCCATGGGGGATCCCATAGCAGTACCCTTCATCTGAATAAAGAAATAATTTAGAAACATGAAATAGTTGTGTGTGAGTACTATTTCAGCCAATGTTAAAATGCATGCACTGGAAGGTAGTTCATCAGGGTCACGTTGCAGAAGAAAATGTTCCATTGCTTCAATAACGCCCTCATGTGGAATATTTGTGTATAATAACTCAACATCAAAAGTAACTAACAAAGTATTCTCTGGGAGAGGATCAAGAGATTCAATAATAGAGATCATACTGCTGGTGTCCTTCACATAGGAGGGGAGCTGTTCTGCGAGTGGTCTAATAAAAAAGTAAACAAAAGTCAATAGAGGGGCCGTTACTGCATCAATGCCCGCTACAATAGGGATTCCTGGAGGTTTTGTAACATTCTTGTGTAATTTCGGCAAGTATAAAAAGTGGCAATTTTAGGGTATTGAATAGCCAAAAAGTTGTGTTCTTTTTGGTTATCTGACCAGAACTTAAATACCCATTTATATCTACCATAGCTTTGATTGGACTGATCATGTCAACATCATACTTCAACATTTTAGCTAGCAAGCTAGACAAGCAGTCATCATCATGAATCAAGTGGATAATCTACTAGCAAATCCTTTTCAATCCTTGTCATATGAAGAGAAATGATAGATAAAATGTATTGGTGCTCATCAGCCATTGGACATAAACATTACACAACAAGTTGTAAATCGCAAATTCAGCAATGAGTGGTTTGGAAGGAGTTAGTAGCTAAAGCAATTACTAGCCTGCTATTCTGTGGCGTAGATGTGTGGTCCTAGTCTGGGTTTAAGGGTATTTTTTCCAAGCTTAAAAGGATAGACATTCACATGCAACACCATGGGTCAGACAAAAGTTTAATACATTGGCCATGCTGTCAATCCAGCATAACTTCTGCCGCGTTCAAAACAACTAGAAACTCGGAAATCTCAGACTTCATTGAGTTCAAGACAACTGGGAACTCTGGAAAAAACTAGCTCCGACTGGGAAAATACATTGTAAACGGTCTTTCAACTTGGAATTCCAAGTCGGGAACTCAGGCCTTTTTCTAGAGCTCTGACCTGAAGATCTCTGACGTCATGATTCAACCTTATTTTTTACGAGTTCCCAGTTGTCTTGAAAGCACCATAAATCCAAAGAATGTCAGACTTTGATGACAAATTTTCCCAAAAGAAGGCCCGTCGCACCACCTTCCTGTTCAAGTGATTACAGCACAACAAGGTGAGTCCAAAAATATCTTGTATGCTGCTGCATATATAATGTAATATGCCAGGGAGATATGTACACTGTAGCTAAGAAAGTACTATGTGTATGTTGTGTAGTAAGCTGTTAGTAGCCCATGTGCCTCACCCTAATAATTTGGTCTATTTTCAATTTCGCCTACTGTTCTGACTTGGTGGTGCACACGTAGCCTATAGCCTGTTTTAGAGCCTATCATCATCAAATATTGTAAGAGCTTCCATTGTCTGCTTATATGCCCCCTATTTATCCTACGGTTCTGACTTGGTGTATAGGGAGAATACTGTAAGAATGGCCCATGTTCTGAATTCTGACGCTGTACATTTCAAAAGTGCTTAACAAATAGTTATATTGACTACATCTGTTTTAGCTCGCTCATTAATGTCTTAATCGAAATTACAGATTGCCTCTCATCCGCTCATCATTCGCTTATGCCATAGTTTGTACATCTCAATTGTCAGTGGAAACCACATTTGTTTAACAAGTCAGCCATATCAGCTATGTTTTTTAAAAAGTCAGTAAATGAGGATGAATTAACTGTTTTGCTGCCAAACAAGGCTCGCTGATAGCCAGGTGTCGCGATGGTAAGGATTCACTCCATGGTGAGATGAAAAGTAAGCTCTGCTGTTGGGACAGCTTTATATAGGCCCTCAGAGTTTGTGGGTTGTGTTTGTCACCATTATAGTGCAATTAATTTATTTTTTATTGTTGTGTTGTGTAGTGACTTTCCTGGCATTTGCCTAAACAGGATTTACATGCTAAAATAGCCACTGATAGTAAGTCATTTATAGTTTCATTGTAACTATATTTAGAAAGCATTTCAGTCATTTCAAGCCCTATTGACCCACTTCTGTTAGATAGGTAAAAAATCATAGGATTTTTCATATTTCATAACATTTGTACTATGTACTTGAGTCCTCAAAAGTGAGTACACCTCAGCAATGTGTCTATTTTTTTTTTAACCAGAAAAGTGAGTTCCAGACTTGCATAAGCAGAAAATAACCCCATACCTACTGTAAAATATACTGGTTGATCTTTAATGTTATTGGGATATTTTGCTTCCACTGGTCCTGGGGCCATTGTTAAGGTCATCATGAACTTTACCCAGTATCAGGACATTTTAATCAAAAACCTGCCTCTGCCAGGGGGATGAAAGTTGGCCGCAAGAGGATCTTCCAGCAAGACAAACGCAAAACGTGTAGTTTGAATTGAAGAGGGCAGTCCATAAGCACAGATGAAGGATATCAAGGAACTGTAAGGATTCCATATGGAGGAATGGTCTAAGATCCCTATTGTATTTTCAGCTGTGTGAAGCTGGTGTACAAAACCAAAAGGAAAATATGAAAAAACAAAATTTAAGAAAAGGAAGCATAGAAATAGCACACATGGAACAGAACTACAACTTCTTAGACTTGCTTTCAATGAGAATGACAGATATATAACTCGATAACCCAAAAAGTTCCATATTGCAGCTTTAAGTCAAGTTTTGTGCCCAGCTAGCACATAATGTTCTGAGACCATATGTTTCTCAGAGCTTGGTGAGAGCATGGTTGTCCTATGCTTATTTAGCATAACACCTTCCCACAACGTTCTGGGAATGGTGCAAGGTAGTTGCTTGGCTTTGAAATATTCTCAGCACATTTAAGGAATTTGACAAAATCATTTTCTTGATATTTCATTACTTTAAGAAACAACGTTCTTCTGTGGGAATTTCAGTACTTCAGCATAACGTTTCCTACAGGTTTCCTTATGGTGCTATTTAAAGTGTTCTCAGAACATTCATATTCTCAGAACATTAAGAAAACTGTCCATAAAACAACAAGAAAAATGTAGTAACGTTCAAATAATGTTCTAAGAATGTTATTTAAAAACATATATATTCTGTTTTCAGTGTCAACAAAACTCGCTATTTTGTTTAGTGTGTTCAAGTGTTGGCCGAGCCCACTAATTGCCCACCTGAACTTAATGAGTGCTTGGTTCTTTTGAAATAGGGTCTGTTTGAACAGCCTTCTTTGAGTTGACCATCCTGGTGGCGCATTGGACTAATTTTAATGCCTAAGCAAATAACTGTCCACGTGTCATCTCTGTGCTTGGAATTCAAAACAGTTAACCCACACTAATCTAGCAGTGTTATTAAATGTCTTATTGAAACATTCAGTGAAAGTTTAAAGGAAATTATTCAAAAACCTCCAAATAACTTTTACATTTCTTTCAAAACATTCACAACATTTAGAGAATATTCTCAGAGTGTTATTTAATTACCTTCAAATAACCTAGAATTTCCGTTCTCATAACGCTAATAAAACCACCCAGGAAAACTTTCAGGGAATCATAGTAAAACATTCTCAGAAGCTCTTTGCATCCCAAAAATGTACATTCCCAGAACAGGCAAAATGTTAACTTCTGTTCTCAGAATCTTAAAAAAACATTCCCAGAACTAATAGGAATCCAAAAATGTACGTTCCCACAGCTTCGAAGGAACCAAGTGTGCTAGCTGGGTGAAAATGTGACTTAAGTAGAAGTTTAGGATGTGCATATCACCCTTGTGTTACGATTTGCCCCATAGAGATGAATCATGATGTCAATAACTTGTGGGGCTTTTGGCTTGTCTTTCTCAGGTGGATGAGGACTTCAAAAGGATGATCTGGGAGACAAACCAAGGCCTCATCCGTCAACACAACCTGGAGGTAAAAATGGGAAAGAACATCTTCACCCTGGGAATGAACCAGTTTGGAGACATGGTAAGACAACCGACAATTGTAATTAGATCAGCAATTGGATGAGCATGAAACATGAATTTAAGAATTTTACGAAATATAAATAGGAAAGATAGCAGCTTTTACAGATTGTTTTACTAAGTCCCAGATAAAGGGGACGTTCAGAATTTTACAACTTAATATTAAAGAGAAACTGAACCCCAAAAACTCTTTATCTATTTGAAATGGCATCGATAGTAGTAATAAACATACATTCTAGTGACAAAATTGATTAAAATGTGTAAGTAGGATAACATTCGGCATAAAGTGGGTATTTTCCAAAACTGAGTTTTGTGAGATTTAATGTAACTTGAAATGTTATCACTTAAGAGGTAAATAGTAGGCCTACCTGTTTCTCCCATTGAAGACATTGGATGTCAGTTCGCTCCAGCAAGACACAAAACATATATGGCTAAGAAGTAGTGTGTGATGCTGTATGCTGTATTGTAGACAGTGGAGATTTTAGCATGTCAATCTTGGTGGTGCATGCATGCTAGCAAAGCCACGACACAACACTAATCAATACATTAATTGGACTATGACGGTGACAAACAGTTAGGGCCTACTTAAAGGTGTCCTAACAGCAGAGTCCCAACAGCACTCCCAACACCTTACCACTGTTACACCTGGCTGTCAGCGGAGTCTTGTCTGACAGCGAAACAGTTCATTCAGCCTCATTTACTGCCTTTAAAAATATATATATATAGCTGATATAGCTGACTTGCTTAAACAAATGTGGTTTCTACTGACAATTGAGATGTACAAACTATGGCATAAGGGGATGACAAGCGGATAAGAGGTAATCCGTCATTTCGATTAAGACATTACTGAGCGAGCTAGGACGGATGTAATTCTCCCTGTACAGTACACGAAGTCAGAACCGTAGACAATGAAAGGTCTTACAATATTCGATGATGATATTTCTCTAAAACAGGCTATAGGCTACATGTGCACCACCAAGTCAGAAAATAAGACTAAATTTTGAGGGGAAAGGGGACCAAATTATTAGGGTGAGGCACATGGGCTACTAACAGCTTACTACACAACAAACACGTAGTATTACTTTCTTGGCTACAGTATACGTATCTCCCTGGCATATTACATCATACATACAGCAGCATACAATACATTTTTGGACTCACCTTGTTGTGGTGTACTCACTTGAACAGGAAGGTGGTGCGGTGGTCCTTCTTGTGGGCAAGTGTTGTCATCAAACTTTGTTATCAAAGTCTGTCATTCTCTGCATTTATGGTGCTTTCAAGACAACTGGGAACTCGTAAAAAACAAGCTTGAATCATGACGTTAGCTCTAGAAAGAGGCCTGAGTTCCCAACTTGGAAAACCGGGTTGAATGATCGTTCAAAACGTATTTTCCCAGTCGGAGCTAGTTTTTCTTTCAGAGTTCCCAGTCTTGAACTCACTGAAGTCTGAAATTTCCCAGTTGCAAGTTTCCAGTTGTTTTGAAAGTGGCAGAAGTCATGCTGGATTGACAGCATGGCCAATGTTGAATGTTTATCCTTTTAAACTTGGAAAAGAGACCATTAAACCCAGACTTGGACCACAAATCCACTGAATAACAGGCTTACTGCCACTGATCTCTTCCAAACCACTCATTGTTGAATTTGCTATTTCTAACTTGCTGTGTAATGTTTATGTCCAATGGCCAATGAGTGCCGATAGGATTTATCTATACTTTCTCTTCATAATTTCTCTTCATATGACAAGGCTTGAAAAATATTTGCAAGTAGATTGTCGACTTGATTCATGGTGATGACTGCTAGCTTGCTAGCTAAAATGTTGAAAGTATGACGTTGAAATGATCAGTCCAATTAAAGCTACTAAAGATATAATGGGGTTTGACATAATTTTATCTGTGGCCAATGACCTTGAGCCTTCTTGGATGGGCACTTCTAATGTAACTCTACGGCAGCACCCAAGGGGCTTGTGACAGAACACTGAGCCAATCATGGTGCAACTAGCGAACATAACCAACCCCTATGCGCCGTAATTTTCGCTGGCTGCCCCACCACCACAGAAAGCCCAGAGCTATGCTGAAACACCTGCATTTTGTAGCTGCCTTACTCAAGAAAGCAAAAATGAGACCATCTTTGTATGCGGCGTTATGAACTCAATATTATATATATTTTTGACATTGTCTGCAAACTGATATGTGACACGTATTAATGCCAAAATAACATGCAAAAGAGGCCCATAAATAAATAAATAAATAATATCCAGTGCATTCGGAAAGTATTCAGACCCCTTTTCCAAATTTTGTTTCAATAAAGCCTTATTCAAAAACTGATTACATAGTTTTTTCCCCTCATCAATCTACCCACAATAACCCAATATTATAGAAATGCTCATTTATAAAAATTTTAAAAATGATATTGCATTTACACAAGTCTTCAGACCCTTTGCTATGAGACTCGAAATTGAGCTCAGGTGCATCCTGTTTCCATTGATCATCCTTGAGATGTTTCTACAACTTCATTGGAGTCCACCTGTGGTCAATATAATTAATTGGACATGATTTGGAAAGGCACACACCTGTCTATATAAGGTCCCACAGTCGACAGTGCATGTCAGAGCAAAGACCAAGCCATGAGGTCGAAGGAATTGTCCGTAGAGCTCAGAGACAGGATTGTGTCGAGGCACAGACGTGGGGAAGGGTACCAAAAAAATTCTGCAGCATTAAAGGTCCCCAAGAACACAGGGGCCTCCATAATTCTTAAACGGAAGAAGTTTGAAACCACCAAGACTCTTCCTAGAGCTGGCCGTCCGGCCAAACTGAGCAATCGGGGGAGAAGGGCCTTGGTCAGGGAGGTGATCAAGACCCTAATGGTCACTCTGACAGAGCTCCAGAGTTCCTCTGTGGATATGGAAGAACCTTCCAGAAGGACAACCATCTCTGCAGCACTCCACCAATCAGGCCTTTATGGTAGAGTGGCCAGACGGAAGCCACTCCTTAGGGAAAGGCACATGACAAGCTGCTTGGAGTTTGCCAAAAGGCACCTAAAGACTCTCAAACCATCAGAAACAAGATTCACTGGTCTGATGAAACCAAGCTTGAACTCTTACTGTGGGGATGTTTTTCATTGGCAGGGACTGGGAGACTAGTCAGGATCGAGGCAAAGATGAACGGAGCAAGGTACAGAGAGATCCTTGATGAAAACCTGCTCCAGAGCGTTCAGGACCTCAGACTGGGGCAAATGTTCATCTTCCAACAGGACAACGACCCTAAGCACACAGCCAAGACAACGCAAGAGTGTCTTCGGGACAAGTCTCTGAATATCCTTGAGCCCGGACTTGAACCCGATATAACATCTCTGGAGAGTCCTGAAAATAGCTGTGCAGTGACGCTCCCCATCCAACCTGACAGAGCCTGAGAGGATCTGCAGAGAACAATGGGAGAAACTCCCCAAATATAGGTGTGCCAAGCTTGTAGCGTCAACCCAAGAAGACTCAAGGCTGTAATCGCTGCCAAAGGTGCTTCAACAAAGTACAGAGTAAAGGATCTTAATACTTATGTAAATGTGTTTCTGTTTTTTTAAATAAATTTGCAACAATTTCAAAAAAACTGTTTTTGCAGGTGTGTGGAGTTTGATGAGGGAAAAACATTATTGAATCCATTTGAGAATAAGGCTGTAACGTAACAAAATGTGGAAAAAGTCAAGGGGTCTGAATACTTTCCGAATGCAACTATGTGTGCATTTTTTGGGTGTAATTCATACGTTTGTGTAATTCATATATTTATCTCAATGTATGATTAAGATTTTAGCTTGATTAAGAGCACATTTAATTAATATATAATAAAGTAAATTCACAGCCAGGTTACCACAAGTTGTGTTGTGTGAAGTTAAAGCTAGAATCCTTAGTTGCATCCATAGCTCTGTCCACACATTTGAGAATGGTTACATTTCTCCAGGCCCATCACTCAGCTTTTAAGGTATTTATTTATTATATCATGCTGTATGCTCTCTCTCTCTCGCTGAAGTATTATCAATAGGGACTTGCGTCATAAAGTACTGCAAGTCAAATTTATCCTCAGGTAGACTCCCTTCACAGGTAGTGTATGCGTGTGTGCATGTTTACATACCTGCAGTAGCTGTGAACAAGACAGTTCCTGAACACAACTAGGGCGGCTTGAATTGAATTGAATTCTCATGGTCTACCAAAAGATGGCAGAATTGTCCAGAAGTTGTGCTTTGCTGATTGAAGTTACAACATAGATAGATAGGCCTTCTTTGCATACATGCCAAAAATCGAATCAAATGTTATTTGTCACATACACATGGTTAGCAGATGTTAATGCGAGTGTAGCGAAATGCTTGTGCTTCTAGTTCCGACAATGCAGTAATAACCAACGAGTAATCTAACTTAACAATTCCACAACAACTACCTTATACACACAAGTGCAAAGGGATAAAGAATATGTCCATAAAGATATATAAATGAGTGATGGTTCAGAACGGCATAGGCAAGATGCAGTAGATGGTATCGAGTACAATATATACATATGAGATGAGTAAATGTAGGGTATGTAAACATAAAAGTCGCATTGTTTACATTTTTTACATCAATTTCCATTATTAAAGTGGCTGGAGTTGAGTCAGTATGTTGGCAGCAGCCACTCAATGTTAGTGGTGGCTGTTTAACAGTCTGATGGCCTTGAGATAGAAGCTGTTTTTCAGTCTCTCAGTCCCTGCTTTGATGCACCTGTACTGACCTCGCCTTCTGGATGATAGCGGGGTGAGCAGGCAGTGGCTCGGGTGGTTGTTGTCCTTGATGATCTTTATGGCCTTCCTGTGACATCGGGTGGTGTAGGTGTCCTGGAGGCCAGGTAGTTTGCCCCCGGTGATGCATTGTGCAGACCTCACTACCCTCTGGAGAGCCTTACGGTTGTGGGTGGAGCAATTGCCATACCAGGCGGTGATACAGCCCGACAGGATGCTCTTGATTGTGCATCTGTAAAAGTTTGTGAGTGCTTTTGGTGACAAGCCGAATTTCTTCAGCCTCCTGAGGTTGATGAGGCGCTGCTGCGCCTTCTTCACAACGCTGTCTGTTTGGGTGGACCAATTCAGTTTGTCCGTGATGTGTACGCAGAGGAACTTAAAACTTACTACCCTCTCCACTACTGTCCCGTTGGTTTGGATTGGGGGGTGCTCTCTCTGCTGTTTCCTGAAGTCCATGATCATCTCCTTTGTTTTGTTGACGTTGAGTGTGAGGTTATTTTCCTGACACCACACTCCGAGGGCCCTCACCTCCTCCCTGTAGGCCGTCTCGTCGTTGTTGGTAATCAAGCCTACCACTGTAGTGTCGTCTGCAAACTTGATGATTGAGTTGGAGGCGTGCATGGCCACGCAGTCGTGGGTGAACAGGGAGTACAGGAGAGGGCTCAGAACGCACCCTTGTGGGGCCCCACTGTTGAGGATCAGCGGGGTGGAGATGTTGTTACCTATCCTCACCACCTGGGGGCGGCCCGTCAGGAAGTCCAGTACCCAGGCGGGGTCGAGACCCAGGGTCTCGAGCTTAATGACGAGTTTGGAGGGTACTATTGTTAAATGCTGAGCTGTAGTCGATGAACAGCATTCTCACATAGGTATTCCTCTTGTCCAGATGGGTTAGGGCAGTGTGCAGTGTGGTTGCGATTGTTTTGTCTGTGGACCTATTGGGGCGGTAAGCAAATTGGAGTGGGTCTAGGGTGTCAGGTAGGATGGAGGTGATATGGTCCTTGACTAGTCTCTCAAAGCACTTCATGATGACGGAAGTGAGTGCTACGGGGCGATAGTCGTTTAGCTCAGTTACCTTAGCTTTCTTGGGAACAGGAACAATGGTGGCTCCTTTGAAGCATGTGGGGACAGCAGACTGGGATAAGGATTGATTGAATATGTCCATAAACACACCAGCCAGCTGGTCTGCACATGCTCTGGGGACGCGGCTGGGGATGCCGTCTGGGCCTGCAGCCTTGCGAGGGTTAACACGTTTAAATGTTTTACTCACGTCGGGTGCAGTGAAGGAGAGTCCGCAGGTTTTGGTTGCGGGCCGTGTCAGTGGCACTGTATTGTCCTCAAAGCGGGCAAAAAGTTATTTAGTCTGCCTGGGAGCAAGACATCCTGGTCCGTGACGGGGCTGGTTTTCTTTTTGTAGTCCGTGATTGACTGTAGACCCTGCCACATACCTCTCACATACCTGAGCCGTTGAATTGTGACTCTACTTTGTTTCTATACTGACGCTTAGCTTGTTTTGCCTTGCGGAGGGAATAGCTACACTGTTTGTATTCGGTCATGTTTCCGGTCACCTTTCCCTGGTTAAAAGCAGTGGTTCGTGCTTTCAGTTTCACGCGAATGCTGCCACCAATCCACAGTTTCTGGTTTGAGAAGGTTTTAATCGTTGCTATGGGAATGACATCGTCAATGCACTTTCTAATGAACTCGCTCACCGAATCAGCGTATTCGTCAATGTTGTTGTTGGAAGCAATGCGGAACATATCCCAGTCCACGTGACCGAAGCAGTCTTGAAGCGTGGAATCAGATTGGTCGGACCAGTGTTGAACAGACCTGACCTTTTAGTTTCTGTCTGTAGGCAGGGAGCAACAAAATGGAGTCGTGGTCAGCTTTTCCGAAAGGAGGGCGGGGGAGGGCCTTATATTATTTGCGGAAGTTAGAATAGCAATGATCCAAGGTTTTACCAGCCCTGATTGCGCAATCAATATGCTGATACAATTTAGGGAGTCTTGTTTTCAGATTAGCCTTGTTAAAATCCCCAGCTACAATGAATGCAGACTCAGGATATGTGGTTTCCAGTTTGCAAAGAGTCAAATAAAGTTTGTTCAGGGCCATCGATGTGTCTGCTTGGGGGGGAATATATACGGCTGTGATTATAATCGAAGAGAATTCTCTTGGTAGATAATCCGGTCGACATTTGATTGTGAGGAATTCTAAGTCAGGTGAACAGAAGGACTTGAGTTCCTGTATGTTGTTGTGACCACACCACGTCTCGTTAATCATAAGGCATACGCCCCCGCCCCTCTTGTAACCAGAAAGATGCTTGTTTCTGTCGGCTTCTGTGACTGCATGGGCAGTGCCATTGAGGGCTTTCTTCATTTCAAGGTTTTATTTATTTTACCTTTATTTAACTAGGCAAGCCAGTTAAGAACAAATTCTTATTTTCAATGACGGCCTTGGAACAGTTGATTAACTGCCTTGTTCAGGGGCAGAATGACAGATATGTACCTTGTCAGCTCGGGGATTTGATCGGTTACTCGTCCAACGCTCTAACCACTAGGCTACGCTGCCGCCCAAGTAATTTCTTTTACTCCAACTTCTATTAGTCGGAGAAACTGAAAGGATGCATACTGCCACCTGGAGTGAGTTGTCTGAACAGGTGTAAAAACAAGGTTGGTGATTTACTGCTACCTGCAGTTATTTAATGTTTGCTCAGGAGTAACATTTATTTGTTGATACCTCCTTTCCGTAACCCATAGGAAGTCCCACCCAGTTGACTACTTCAAAATGGTTAGTCCTCAATAGCACTGCCAATGCTAAAATAGGCTTTGGGGCACTAGCACTGTCTATCTAAGTCTATGAGTTACACTCACAGCTTTACTATAGCACCACCAGTAGAGAGCACCCGTATACTTTTTGAATGACAGATCATCTACAAAACACTGTGCTCAAACACTTGTATTTCTGTCCCAGTTAATCGAATCATCTTTTTCTCAGGTCAATGGAAATGACTATGCCCTAGCACACCAGGGGCCTAATTTCTAAAAGTTTTGTCCACACAAAATATATCCCAAAACATGCGTGCACCAGTTTTCACGCAAAAGGTTGCGTTTATCAAAACTGAATTTGATGTGAGAATGAGCTTATCCTCCCACAAACTTTTAGCCCATGCGTGTGCACAATTTCTAGTGGTTGAAGTCTTGCATTGCAAGTAGGCAAAAGTACCCTAGTGTTAGCCTTGTACAAATGGGGAACATATGATGACACTTATTCAAAACAAAAGAACAGGTAAGCCTAGTGAAATATAATAACAAGATGCAATCATCTAAAATAATTAGGAATAGGCATATATTTCCATGATCATTGCAGAATAAATTCCTCAACTTTTCTGATTGTGATAGGCTACTCGCAAAATAGCCTATAGGCAGGCACAACAACAAGGTATAATAGGCTATCATTCGTCCCATCTCTCATTTAATTGGACCTACTTCCAAGTAGTAAATAAAGTAGATAAGCTATTTCAAGCAGCCTATTTTGCTATATGCGATCCGGTCCAAAACACAATTTAATGGTATAACAGACAGTTCACCTTTTCCATTGATGTGTTGCGTAGCAAAATATTTAATTTATAAATATAATACATAATACACAATGTTCGGCACTGAGCAAATTTCAGTTCTGCTGAGCGCAAACTTGAATGTTGTGAAAATTCTGTGCAGAATTATTATTCTCATACCAATATAAGAGAGAATCAGACAAATTATGTTACCCTCTGCCTATTGGATACTTTGAAGGAAGTCTTTGATACTTTGGAGTCTTTGAAGGAAGAATCCACATGGAAAAAAAGTGGTAAGAAAGTTAGAGAGCCCAAGAGTCTCTATGAGCTTCAATATGAGGTCCTAAACCTAGCATGAAAGTGCATCCTTGTGGCAATGGTTGAACCAATGGCAAATTGAAGTGTTTTCTTCCCAGGTGTAATACAAAGCATTATCGCTGGGATATGAGGTAACAACAGGGCCTGGCCTATGTTAAAAGTATTTTAAAAAATGGTTAAGCCTGTTTTAAAAGATGCTTAAATTGATTCAAACACAAAAAAGCAATGGTGTTTGTGTTTTATTGTCTTTGGGAAATAAAGATTGACATGGTTTAAAAAAAGTAGTGGGCTATATTTCATTCAGTACAAACATGTCTGCTTAACTTACCATGTCCTGTGGGTCAACTTACCCCATACCAGTGGTAAGTTGTGCCAAGATAACTTTTTTTGGACAAGCTATATTTTCCAAATGAATCATTTCCATGAATACACAACATCCTGAAATATATGTAGATATCTTTGTAAGAACAAATACCATATTTCCTTTGAATGATTAATGCTTAATGTAAAAAAAAATGCTCAACTTACCCCACTCTCCCCTAAAGCATAAAAACATGTTTAAAACTAACATTTTGATCTCATGAACTAACAGTCCTATGAATTGGAGAGTGGTTATATTTCTCCAGCCTCTACCAAAACAAGTGATGGCATAGCTGCCATTTGACTGAAAAATAAATGAAGGACTGTACCTTTAAGGTCATGGCTATTAAGCTCTGAAATATGAAGACAGTATTGGTCACTCTTTGACTGCTGTTCTGGTGCCCCGAATCAATAAAAAAGCCCCTTTCGCTGTCACACTACAAGACAGATGTACCAATACACCAGGGATGCTAATTAGCACAAAATGTTAACACCAACACAGAGTCCAACAGTCTTGTGTGCTCACTGTAATTCATTCTCACCCCATGCAACTTATTAGACATTTTTTGTACGCTCCTTTAAGGATTTCCCTGTGGACGTGCTATGAATGTTTTATGAAGACAACATGACAAGTGGAGCCCTTGGGTTATTGTCCCAAATGCCACCTATTAACATTTCAGTGCACTACTTTTGACCAGGGCTCATATACTCTAAACCTATTTGTAATGCAACCTTGCCCTACTCTACCGTTTGTAATCGGTGCTCCTGGGAGATAACCCAGCTGAAGCTGTATTTACCCAGCATGTCTGTCAAAACTGGTGCCATCAAGACCACTTTGGTTCTTAATACGAGAGACATGTACAGAATTTGAACAGGATGATTGCTCCCACCCACGATAGGCAGTGTACAGTTGCCAATGTGACTGACAGATCGCTGTGTCGAAACACACAAGCGATCCTACAAGCGATGACGCAGGATTTTGAATGCACACACACACACACACACACACACACACACACACACACACACACACACACACACACACACACAGGATAAGAATGGCACAGGAGGACGTGTGAGATATGAGATATATTGTTTCACACGTTGCTGAGCCTTTGAAGCTCTTGCTCCGGGCACTGTTGCATGCTGGGAGGATGGAGACGTTCCTAAAAAACATCAGAGGGGGTCTCCCAGGGACTCAGCGCTTGGTTGGTTGGTGTGTGTGACTGTGTGTGTGACTGTGTGTGTGTGTGTGTGTGTGTGTGTGTGTGTGTGTGTGTGTGTGTGTGTGTGTGTGTTTTGGGGCGGTCTACCACCTTGCAATTTACAAAACCAACTCTATGGTAAGCATTTGCTTAGTTTGAATAAGGAATAGAAATTGTAACATGCTTAGGGGAGAGAAACATGCAGAGGTTTCTTTTTCCCAACAAGTTATTCAGGTAGTGTTGTGCAACAATTGACACTTACGAGGAAAACAGTGGTGTGGATTAGTTAGGTAGGTTACCCCTCCCCACAACTGCCATAGGATCAGATATTTCCTAAATCTTCTAATGGTTGAGGTTAGATCGGGGGTGGGATAATCTAATCTCCAAGATCTGTATTTACAGTAACACAGTGGGCTACTCTGCATACTGTAGCATCATTTCAGAGATTGAAAGGTTGAACATACCTGCTGGTTCCTGGAATCAGATAAGGATGGCGACAGCAGAAATGTGGCACAAAATGTGGAAGGAAATACTACTTTATATACAGTAGTATTGAACAATGATAGATAATGGTGTAAGGGAGTGCGTAACTGGCGGCAGTGAAGACAGGCGCAGGAGAGCAAAACTGGGTAATCAACGGAGCAGTTTTATTCATAAAAGCACCGGAAACCAGAACAACAAACAAATGTGTACAAAGCCCGTGCACATGCACTTACAATAAACAATTCCGCACAAAGACATGGGGGGAACAGAGGGTAAATACACAACATTTAATGAGGGAATTGAGACCAGGTGTGTGGGAAGACAAGACAAAACAAAAGGAAAATGAAAAGTGGATCGAAGATGGCTAGAAGACCGGCGACACCGAGCGCCACCCGAACAAGGAGAGGAACCGACTTCGGCGGAAGTCGTGACAAATGGCCTGCGACCTCTGGCTGACATTGAGGTTCCCTGGAGGCCCATTTGTGTTAGAGGGCTGGTGAACTGAGTGAGTTAACCAGCTGGCCCAAAGGGCTTTAACCTCCTGTAGGGCCTAGCTGTCTGTCAGCAGGACAATGTGTGAGAATCCTCCACTACGGTTTCCATATTATGAACGCCTCAGTCTCAGCATAAATTCTTTCATTCTCAGCAGGAGTTGACTCTGATATGCCTCCTAATATAGACACCGTTCTCCACAATTTCCTTAACAGTCTGAGATGGTCTTTACATAATGATTACAGCATTAATTAATAGGAATAGATCATGCCTACAGTACTTTGATTATGTATAGTTCCTGATTAGTTCATAGTTAATCATTTTTGGTCTGGGAATAGTAGTTTTATACCATGGGCAAAATATGAACTGTGAACTGACCTTTTTTACCAATCAAAAGGGTTCAAGGTCAACATGCTATTGATTTGGAATGGAGGGGCCCCTCAATTCCTTTTTATGGTGTATTATAGTGTGTGTTCAATTCCTTGACAGCAAGTATCTCTTTAAAAAGTAGTTATGTTAGTATTGATGTCATCCATCTGACTGAACCTTCCATTACTCTGCCCCTATTGACAATACCGTGCATGGCTAAAACAAAAATGCAAGTTCTCCATCCATCCTGGTCAAATTGGCGCTATTGGCTTCTGAAATGGAGGTGATTGCCATAATATCTGAAATATTCTAGATTAATGTTTGAGCAGTGCTGATACAATCATCACTGTAAAGTATTGAGGCAACGACCACGACACAGCAAAATCAATGCACACATCCCATTAGCTACGCTCCAATGGAGATTAGCTGAGAGGATGTCCTGTCACGTGGTCGGCCATTTTATAGCGGGTTGGTATAGTCTAATTTGCTCTGAGACCCCTTCACAATCCAATCAATGACTCAGCAGGCTCCTAAAGGATGGTCTTTAGGGTTGAGGGAGTGGGAGGGAGAGGCTTGAAGACGGGCTTTAATTCAATATACATTGCATAAGAGGGGTGGGTAGAAATGAGCAATTATTATGTGGTGGGCTAGGAGAGGTGAGCTGAGGAAAGAATTTAGTGCATTAGGAGATAGTCTGGGAGGGAGGCAGGGGTGACGGCAAGGTGCCGGATAATTCTCCGGACCTTGGTGACAGAATTGGCGACCATTTTGGATTGAGTGTTCAGGGGTAAAATACTACCTTATGAGGGAGAACACAGTAAAAGTTTAAGCATTAACAATTAAATGTATTTATTATTGTCAAGTCATATGTATTTGTACTTCTATGTACATTTTTGTAAGACATTAACACTTTGACTATAGCCTATGACTATGAGATCATAAGAATGTGGTGTCATGTTAAAAATGCACTATAATTTGCACTATAAAGCATTCAATTCACAAGGAAGCTATCAATAATTCATAAACCCTCAAAACCCATTGGTGAGACATACATTTAAAAAAACTTCCAATCCATAACCACGGTTTCAACTGCTCCTACAGCCTTGCTTCTGTACTTGAGTTTAACTGACGCCCTTCCCAGGAAGACAATTTCCATAGATGGCAACATAGAGAAATCAGATTTGAAAACTCTTAATAAGAAACTTTATTCATCACCTTTGTACATAAAACATCCATTGAATCATTGAAAGAATCATTGCTGAGGCCGATTTCTTTTTCATCACCCACGGCCGAAAGATATTTCAATTTTATATGAATCTCATGTCTGTCATGTTTTTGGATGACTTGATTACGTCGTCGCTGCTTGCCCTGCTGCCTGTGCGCACTGAATGCTAGTGTAAATGTGAATTTGGGCCGTGTATATAGACGGTCCATGAATCGGTGTATGTGAGCGTGAGTAAATGATGTTGAAAACAACGGTCAGGCATCTTGGACGCAGTCCCCAGCTATTTATACTGCAGTGTAATCAACTGTTTAATTACAGTACAATGCCATTTCTGGGCATTCATGACGTCTCCTTTAACAGCGACTGTACTGTAATCTCAAAATATCTTATTTATGGTTCTATCGACCACCCAAAAACTTTTTTCATTGCTTCCGGGTCTTTGAAGTGCATTCATTTTTATTCAAGCTCAGATTATTTGATACATTTTAAAACATCAGAACTTGAAAAACCAAATTCAATTGCTGATTTGCTACAAAATAAAAACATTAAAAGGAGCCCCACTATCTTTGGCCATGTCTTGTAACAAAATGACTGATACATGTTGCAAATTTAGGTAATGAAACTTTAAATTATTAAGGCTTTTAGATGGTTGTGTTATATGATATATTTTTTATCAGGATTTTCAAATTACTCTACCTCTAACTTCTGTGCTCCCTGGTACTTTTAAGTGCTCTGTTCTTGCTCCGACATGCTTTCGTCCTTTGCTGTCTGGGGAGTAAGGTGAAGTTGCCCTTGGAAGGTTTGGATTTGGGGTGGGTCAGCCGATTCCAGATCTGTAACAAATGGCAACTTCTACCTGGAAGAAGTAAGTCAAGGATTGATATTGTATGTACACTCTTAGGAAAAAAATGTGCTATCTAGAACCTAAAAGGGCTCTTCGGATTGTCCCCATAGCAGAACCCTTTTGGTTGCAGGTATAAACCTTCCCGGGGTTCCATGTAGAACCCTTTCCACAGAGGGTTCACATGGAGCCCAAAAGGGTCCTGCCTAAAAACAAAAAGGATTATCCTATGGGGACTGCCAAAGAACCCTTTTATAACCCTTTTTTGTAAGAGTGTATAACCGCTTATAACTCCGTTATGACATGCTTATGACTGCGTTATCACCATCTCACCAAGAAGGTTCAGGTAATGTTTTCCCACGACCGCAGATGGATCTTAGTAGAATGAGGGACTCTCACCTCTCATCTTCACGAAGGCAATCTAAACACATTAAAACCTCGTAGTGTCAAGGGCCGTCCGCATCCATTAATTAAAATGACCTGTGCAGACTGCGAGGAAACGGATGGAAACGAAGGGTCCCATGCACCGTGCAAGGGTTTTCAGATGACCTGTGCAGCTGCGGGAGAAGCGTAGGCAGGCAAAACTCACTGAAGCACGAAGAAGAAGGATGTCATCCTCCGGACAATTACCCGCCTGGCTCCAGAACACCGGAACAGTCTTTCTGACCTGGTTGTGTGCTCAGAGTCTCATACTGTATACACACACACTTTTTCAGATGAGAGTCCAAAGCACTTCCTAAGGGGAAGAGCTGGTATATACAGAAAGCTATTTTGACAACCAGAAGGCCAAGGAGTTGAAGATAAAAGATTAACAGACTGGTTAAAGTTATCAAAGCTGACTGAATTATCCAGGGCGATGTCTTACGTTGTGTCATTTATTGATGGTGTGAGTGTTGTGTCCACAGTCTTCTGACATTTGTATAAATTGTTTGATATTTCATTGTTCCTGATACGTGTTCCAGAAATGCCCGACAAAATGTTCATGCTGTATGTGGAATCCTTGTATCTTGACTTGATTTATTCTGACAACTATTGTGTCTTTGGTAGCAGGCTGGTCTTTTGAAATAAACTTTTTTTTTTATCATGTAGTGTGGACCCATTGAAGACTCCTTGTCAAAATAATTTGGGATCTGTGAGAAATTGGTAACGTAAATCTGATTTATTGCCTACAACGACTTTAAATAGTGTCAGTAACACAATAATCTGGAACACATGAGTTAGCGAATCTCCAAAGACTGTATCCTCACGGTGCTTCACACTCACACACACACACACACACACACACACACACACACACACACACACACACACACACACACACACACACACACACACACACACACACACACACACACACTTTTTTTTTTAAATCTAGAGGGGATGTATATTGGTCTAAGGCCAGATACTGAAACATCAAACACTAATCGGTTTACCGCTAAACACACCCACATTTTATGGAGATTGAAATTGATTTCTGAGCCCGGACGCAAGGGACAAGACAACGAAAGTACCCGATTTTGTGTGAAAAAATGTCCGGTTTTACACACTTCTTTCGGTTTATTGCTGACTTACAGTTACAAGCTTAAAGACGGAAATAATAGAGGGGATAGCGCCTTATGGGCAAAGACAACGTGTGAGTTACTGGAACACTCATGGGTTTATAATGACTTCTATCAGCTCTTTTAGCTCTTTGACGTCTGGAGATTAGAGAGGGAATTGAAACATAACATTCATTTTACATGTACTTTAGAATGAAAAGACAGAACGCCCCATTCTGTTTCACTCCCTTCAGCTTGAAAGGGCTGATCATGTAACCTTTTTCATTGTGATCTAAAAGGTCTTAAATTAGCACTCCCACAAAACATGCATTTAAAATGTGGGGGAGCAACATCAGACAATGGTTCTGGGGGCCTTCCCGCATTGCTATTTAATGCTCTTACCAAATTGCCATTCAAGGCTCATTTCATACATTTCTACACTATCTAATTGGACAATAAATGATGGCATCACTAGAGAAAGTGTTCGGGAGTAACATTTAACTGTATAATGTACGTGTGTGCGTCCTTACTCCCTTGTCGACCTGGATTTAAATAATATTTGAAGTCATTTCACATGCTTTATTATCACGACTCAGGATATGAATCAGATGCAGACGTAGGAGGTGGAGGAATATTTATTATCACTAAGGGGCAGGCAGAAGGCAGGTCGAGGGCAGTCAGAGGATTGTAAACCAGATCAGAGTCAGGCAAGTACAGGATGGCAGGCAGGCTCAGGGTCAGGACAGGCAGAACGGTCAGAACCGGGTAGACTAGAAAACAAAAACTTGAGAATAGGAGAAGCGGGAAACATGCTGGTAAGACCTGACAAAACTATTCGAACTGGCAACAGAAACAGAAAAACAGGTATAAATACACAGGGGATAATGGGGAAAATAGGAGACCCCTGGATGGGGGTGGAGTTAAGCACAAGACAGGTGAAACAGATCAGGATGTGACACTTTATATGTGCTTAATTGAGCTTGTCTGGCTTAATGGACCAGTAGAATAGCCACAAAGCTGCAAACCCCCCTGGCTGGCACTCCAGGCTGACTGGGGCAAATGCTCAAAGTATTTGAGAGATGTCAAATAGTATTTGAACCCAGGTTTAGTCCCTAGTGGAAATTACGCCCATGCATCTCTCCCAATGAGAAGTATTTAAACCATCAGCTGCCACAAATTAGGGTGCATCTGCAGGTATGTAAATGTATGCTAATGTATGGCCTCTTTCCTCTCCCGCTGCTTTGAAGTAAGCTAGGGCAAGTGGATGGCTGAGAGTTTGGACTAGCTAGCATCAGGAAGCATGTTGGCTGTTGGCTGATGCAGACACTGTCCCTCGAGTCCCAATGAGACAGATTTAATGTATATAATCGATAATTCACATATACATGCAGTTGACAATATCAATAGACCCCTTATATTTAATTCATCAAACCAATCAATTAATAATCGTTATGTGTTGCTTAAATTAGGTACATTTCCTATTAAGTACGTTTTAAAAACAAAACAAAATGGATGATAATTTAAAACTTAGTAAGACTTGTTTGTCATCCCACCAGGCTTTGAGAATTGTTTGGGGAGTTGTGTAGTACATTTAATTAAACTTTAATTTAATTATGTGAAGTTTATCTCCAGGATTATAGTTTTATAGTCTGTATTTGATTTGGAGTTGAGGAAAACAGATAGTCTATCTCCTTCAGCAGAGAAAGAGTAAACATCGCATGCCAAGTACACAAGCAGAGAAAATGCCAGAAAAATGTGTCAAAGTTTTTTATCATGTGACAGCGGGAAATGCAAGGAACTGTGGGAAGTGGTGTGTCCGCGGTGTAAATGCCTTTGGATGCCAGATGCAATTTTACACTCATGAGTGGAATACTGAGGATTTTGGATGTGTGTGTGTGTGTGTGTGCGCGCGCGTGTGTGTCTGTGTGCATCTACATTACCTCTTTGCAAAATAAACACCCACACACTATGGAATATAAGCTCAAGATATAAGAGTGGACATTCAAAGTAAAGGCAGCCATGCTGAGAGAAACATCTACTTAGGTAACGCTTCAGGCACCCTACTGAGCATATGAACCATGTAACACATTCATACACAGCTTAAGGCTTTAGAAGCACCGATAGAGCTTCAGTTCTGTTTTTGCAAAGGAGATGCAATGCCAGGCTTGCAAAACATGTCCTACATCTGATTTCCCCTAAATGAATGACATTAAATAGCACAATCAAATGTCTGAACAAGTTACAAACACTCCTAATCTAATTCATATTACAACAGTATAACCCTTGAATTTTTTTTTTTAAGTCCCCTTGTGACCTCTGATAGGTGAGAGGAAAGGATTGTATATAGGGGTGCATCTCAATAGTCTAAAGTGGCTTCCTCTCCTCATCTCCTTTCCTTCATCTGCACCGACGTGAAATAACAAAAGCACATTCCTGGTGGCAACCACAACATTACTCTGACCTATCCTGTGTTTTGAGGTCAGTGCAGAAAAAGGAGAGGAGAGGAGGAGAGGAGGCCACTTTTTAGATGCACCGCATGTTTCCACGTCACTGCTGGCACCTATTTAGTCCAGACCCATTGGGCCAAGTTGGAAAGGAGACTAGGGAAAGAACTACGCTATAAGAATATTTGGACCTACTGTCGACACTCGTTTTGGGTGTGCTTCTGAGGAAATCTAAGGCGGAGTAAATTGGGCTAATTTGATTCCCATATTTGCATTTCCAGAGCATCTTTTCATTACTTTTTCATGTTTCCATCCCATCTAAAACTTTTTTTTTAAATAACACATTTGTGGGTCAGACGATACATTTGTAAGATTTCTGGTGTCTGGGAATCTTGGTCTGATTACTGACTCACGTGGTCATTAAAATGAAAAATGAAAGATTCTGATGACTCATTTCTATCCCAATTTGACTTTGTACACTCGTTTTCTGAGTCCCAATATTGTTGTTCTTATTCCTGTGTAGCAACACTGTGCTTTTAAAGTAGTTTCAACATTTGATTAATAAGGTACTTCTTATTAACTGCATTACAATTGCAGAGCCAAAACATCTAATGAAGAGGGGACTTAAAGTAAGAAACATAGTAATGGAGTTGAGTGTTTTTTGTAATAACAGGAAGAAAACAGACGGCTGCTTATACTGCCTGTGTAATAACAACAACAACGCAACTTCATTATTATGCAATTACTAAAGTACAATGTCTAACAATGCTACCATCACCATGTTACCATAACAAAGTGCTGCCATCACTTTCTTCCATATGGTTTCTCTCTATGGCTGGACATAATCCATTTGGAGGAAAGTTATGGAAACACTATGTAACGCTGTTAGTTTTGCAGGTCTTGACACAAACCGGGGCGCCTTGGCACCTACTACCATACCCCGTTCCAAGCCACTTAAATCTTTTGTCTTACCCATTCACCCTCTGAATGGCACACACACACAATCCATGTCTCAATTGTCTCAAGGCTTACAAATCCTTCTTTAATCTGTCTCCTCCCCTTCATCTACACTGATTGAAGTGGATTTAATGAATTACATCAATAAGGGATCATAGCTTTCACCTGAAGTCACCTGGTCGGCCTATGTCATGGAGAGAGCAGGTGTGTCAAGGCACAAGTCGAAACCCAGATGCAGACACAGGAGGCATATGATTGGAGTCTTACCATGTTTATTCATCTAAAAGGGGGTAGGCAAGAGAATGGTCATGTACAGGCAAAAGGTCAAAACCAGTCCAAAAGGGCAGGCAGATTCAAAGTCAGGGCAGGCAGGATGATCAGGCAGGTGGGGAAGTAGTCCAGAGTCAGGCAGGGGTCAAAACTGTGAGGACTAGCAAAAGAGAATAGAAAAAGGAGTACGGGGGGGGGAAAACACTGGTTGTCTAAACATACAAGACAAACTGGCACAGAGAGACAGGAAACACAGGGATAAATACACTGGGGAAAATAAGCAACACATGGAGGGGGTGGAGACAATCACAAGGACAGGTAAAACAGATCAAGGTGTTTTTAATGTTTTATATTCAGTGTACAATTTACAAATGAGCAAGTTGATTTCTGCAGCGTAGTAACTTTGAATATTCGAATGAACACCTTTAATCCATGTGAATACTTTACACAATCACAACAAAATAATAATGGGATCGCCATATTGCCTTGTTGGCACCAGCCCGCACAAACACCTACACAATGTTTGGTAATACACAAGTACAATATGTGGCGGTATATCATCGATTCTGTTTGATGCTCATCAACAGATGGACTTGTTCACTTGTGTATGTTCCAACGATGGACCCATAGTAATGCATGTCAAGCCAATCTGTCAATTAAGAAAAACAAAGCCTTTGAAAAGCCCTGCCTTCTGGTAAGTCGTTGTTTACCAAAATGGACTTGCAAAGCTTGGTCATGCTGTTCTTTGCACACAAAAAAGCTGAGATAATTGAACTTCCCCATGAGTCTCAGAAATTGTGCAGGTAGGCCTATTTCTTCTGTTCAAAAACATACACGTAAAGGGATTTTTTATAAAACGTAAGTGGTACATTTCCTACAGTCAAGCAAATGTGACTCACTATCCAATATGGTAATTAACTCTAGTGCAGCAGGCTACATTAAACATAATTTGTCTTTCTGTGTTCTTTCTGTAAAGAAAAAGGTGACATGAACGGTTGTGGTTACATGTTATAAATAACCACCAATGTTCTCAAAGGAAAAAATATTGTTTTCAAAGGGGAGAAAATTACAATGGAACTTGAAGTGCCCTTTAACATAAATGGCCATCGTCAGTAATGGACAGCTTCTCTCAATGGGGTTCACTGGGTTTGCGTCCCAAATAGCACCCTTTTCCCTACATAGTGCACTACTTTCTACCAGAGCCCTATGAGAAATACTGTTCTACATAGGGAATAGTGTTCCATTTGGGATACAACCGGGGTATCTACTACAGCTTTCTACTTCTGTGCCCCCGAGTGGCACATGTGAGTCCAGATAAATAAATTAGGCACTTGGCATAGTGTGTGGATTATACCACCCATACGCATTTCACAGGACATATATCCTTCTTATGTATACAAACACATGCAGAAACAAATATGTATCACAGGAAACATGTAGCACAATTTTCCAGATGTTATATCCACACCAATGACCACAGCACAGCAGATGGATACGGTACGCTTTTCTGACCGACCGTGACCATGGCCATTATTCTTGGTGGCACGGGACCCAGGCTCGCACCAGCTGGAAAAGGGGCTTTTATTTGGAGGCAGGGCCTTTAAAAGTAAACCACATGGAGGGGCCATGAGACGCCAGTAACAGCTCTCCGACTGGCAGGACCAATATTTCACGGTGACGGAAGAAGTAGGTCAGCGCCAAGTAGTAGACGAGCTGTGGCTGAGAATATCGCTGGCCCCAGTGGACATTTTTAGGAATCTTAGGTACTTTCTCTCCACAAGGTACAGGTGACTACTCTGTCGTGAGTTTCCAGTGTTTTCCCAGCCAATCAGACAACCTAATGCTCACAGACAGGTGGGATTTGGAAATGTCACTTTGAGAATTGTAATTGTAACATGTTTGAGGTTCTCACAAAAAACTAATTTCTTTGCATGTCAAAATGATTTCCATACACCGTACCGAACTCCCTTTCTGAACGATACGTTCAAATTCCACCCCTACTCACAAAGGTTGCAACTGGGATGATACGATTCATAGACTTATTATGTGCTATTTGAGCTGTGTCAGGTATCAGATTATGTTGTGTTTGGATGGTGTTGAGTTGCCCATTGTTGCCCAAATTGCTCACTTACACCTTAAATTCTGTTGATACAATTATGCGAGCAACAGAAATTCCAACCCCATGTATCAAACAGTCCTTGAGACTCCAAAATCCTCCAAAGGTATTTTTTTTCTCAGCTAGAAATAATTTTTTCATTAGTTCATCCACTTTATTGGAGGGTGAAGTCATATGTGTAATGCATGTTGTTGGATGCTGTGGAACTGTTATATCGCCCTCATAGTTTATTGCCTCTTTGAGAAAATACGGTTTGAGAACCTCACATTTTGCATCTGCGTCTCCTGTTTCATTACAGTAATTGAGTTAGCGCTACTTTGGGCACTTTGCACATTGAATAGAAGAAAGGGGCTGGTGCCAGTTGCATATAAAGCAATTTAGACACTCCTTGGAGTTTCCATAGCAATAACCAACAAACAAGCGGTTATTCCTTTTGATAAGTAATAATATCACTAGTCCCATTTTCCCTGTTCAAACATAATTACATCGTAAGAAAGCACTTTAGCACTTGCTGAAAGCTCTCACAGTGTCATTGCGATTGATTACACATAATTGTATATTTTTAAGTGGTTTTGGCTGTGATAATGTTGACAGTGAGAAAAACCATAAGAATATCCAACCAAGTCATAACAAAACATGTAATAGAACTAAAGTGCAATATTTATTAGTAATTAAAATTATTTTATTGTTATGGCACATTCAAATTAACAGATTAAACACACGTTAAAACATTTAAGAGATACAATTAAGAGTATACTAATGAAAATAAGTGGTTACCTCAATGAAACACCAATCCTGGTTTCAGGGAGTATTTCTCAGAAAAAGGAACCTACAGGAAAGGCAGAAAGAGACTAAATGATTTCCCTGCAGAGAGAGAGAGAGAGAGGCTACAAAGCACAATTAACACATGTATCTACTTGGTGGAAAACATTTTCCATTTCTGCTCGGATACAGATAGTGCCTCACTACAGTGGGTAAGGACGATAGTCTGTCTCTGCTTCACTGGTGTTTAGATAGTTTAGTATAAGCATTCACGGCAGGGAGAGTGCCTGGAGTCAATGACACGCGATCCAATAAACTGATGGCCGGTGGCGGTGGCTTTCCCGACACCCCACTCCAACCCCGATCAAGCCCCCCACCTGTGTGCTCATATTTGGGAGTAATGCATCACAGAACCTGTCCCCTGGGGGGTGTCTTAACAGTCCGATGTTCAGATTTATGCCAAGTGATCAAACATGCCTTATTAGCATAGCGTAGCCTAGCGCTGGGGCTAACGCTCCCCCACACTGGCTCAAAGACCTAGTGTGGCGCCAGCCCTCCATCTCTCCATCCCCATTTATTATTACATGCTTAATTAGCCTAGCGAAGCGCTGGGACTAGGCAGCTAGCTCCTTAACACACTGCTAGCCCTCCCTCTTGCCCATTTATTATTTACGCCTGACGATCCCTCTGTTAATTCTTGAAAAGAGAAGTCTTTCATCAATAATGACAGAGCCTGTCTTTCCAAAAAGACAGATTGTGATGTTGAGGTACAGGTTATGGCTTCTAATGAGTAAGGCATGTATTATCAGCCATAGAAATATGATTTCTGGAACAGGCATCCTCATTTAAGTCAATGTTCAGGTCAATGTTCCATGATTCTATTTCTAAGTTATTGACGATTCTATTTCTATGCTCCCCTGTCGTTATTGTTATAAATTGTGTATAATTGCACCACACATTTTGGATGGATGGTGATATATTAAGTGCTCTGAGTATCTCTTGTCTCTCATCCCTGTGTTCCCTTGAAGAAATCAGTGCAAAGGTTCTGAAAGAGCAGCCAAGGCTTAGCCTCCCCCTTCTCCTCTCTCTCTCTCTCTCTTTCTCTCTCACACACACACACACACACACACACACACACACACACACACACACACACACACACACACACACACACACACACACACACACACACACACACACACACACACACAGGAGGCACACACACAGGGGGCCGCTGGAGGGGACGTGTGTGTGAGGGTGTGTGTCACTAGTCTCAGTGGAGTGTATGTGTGATTTGTGTGTGTGTGGGGGTGTGTGTCACTCGTCTCAGTGGAGTGTGTGTGTGATTTGTGTGTGTGGGGGTGTGTGTCACTCGTCTCAGTGGAGTGTGTGTGTGTGATTTGTATGTTATTGAATTCCCCCCCCCCCCCCCCCGAGCGTCTTTGCCCTCCCCTGATAAAAGGAGGATCTCGACATCTGAGGGGTTGGGTGGACTTCACAGCAGGGATCAGTCACTCTGAAGGAGAGGGACGAGGGCTTTAAAGAGCATGGGCCAGGAGGGGAAAACAAGGGATGAAAAAAGAGAAGAGCATTTGATGGCAGGAAGCAGCTCACACATGACCATCACCATCGCTCCCTTACACCCCTATCTCTCTTTCCCTCGCTCTCTCTCTCGTCCTGCAGCTGTGGCTTTCTGAGCATGCCTCTTCGCCATCCAACGGCTGAGCGCACACGAGTGGGGGAAGGAAGAGAGGCAAGAGAGGAGGGGCGAAAAGAGATTCCAGCAGACCTAGTTTGAGAAGGCACAGACAAACAGAACCTCGAGTAGGAGCAAGGAGGGCAAATATTTATATATTTTCACATTAGAGGACATTTGAAACAGGGAGATTTGACAATGCTGTGGCAATGTGATGGCCATTCGCAACTCCTTTTCGGAGGGGGAAAGAAGATGACAAAGGAGGGAAAAGGGCTTTTCGTTGATGGCCGTGTGTGTGTCTCAATGGGCAGTAGGGCACGTCCGGCATTCGAGGGTTGACCGCACTCCGGTGGACATTCTAGGACACTCACCTAGAACAGATAGTTTATCAAAGGGACACATTATTTTTATCGTTCCGCATGAAGAGCTTTCGGTTGTCAAGGGGAGAGAGCATCTTTGAAGTGAGAGCACTTGTTATTGAAAAGGACAAGAAGCTTGTTGTTTTCAGGGATTCAACTTGAAAGATAAACTTTTATCAGTCCTTTCTTTTTGAGGTTGCACACACAGGTCCCTGTTCCCTTTTGTGACTCAAAAGGGGGAGTTCGGGGGAGGATTTTGTGCGTCAGCGGAAAGACAAAATTGGAATCGCAGTTGTTAATTTCCTTTTGTCAACACAATATATTGGGAATACCACAGTGTTGGGAACGTGTGAGGATTACAATGGAGACGAAACCTATCATTTGTGGCAGTGGACATTCAATACTCAAATAATGAACCATATCAATCATGTTATTTCACTCCGTGCCACTGTATGGAATTTGTGCTGGAGTTCCCAATTCCACATTGCCATCCAACCGGAAATGTAACGCTTCGAATCCTTATGATTGATTGTGACTGGAGACGTAAGTGTAAGTGCATTGCTGAAACCAGTGGCGCTTTTTCTTACTGCTCGGGAAGAGCTTTTTATGCGGCAGCTTATCTACAATGTCCAACATCTAAAATGATATCAACCACTGACAGAATTACACGAACATTAAAGTAAGAGCAATTAAAGTAGAGCAATTAAAGTAGAGCAATTCCCAGTTACTGAAGATACTAAAGGACTACAAATCAATGACGTGGAGGTATTGTGTTTAGAGGGTAGAGTTTTAGAGTTAGGGCAAAAACTATTGGCAGTAAGGATTTTTTTTATTACAGTCCCTAGGCAGCAATGCGGTTTCAAAGTTACTCCGCTTGACTGTTTCCCTGCTTGCTAAGTACTGAATAGAGGTTGAAGGATAACTATTCATATTTACGAGGGTATTTTGGGGGAACTGATGGCAGGTCATGCAAGTGGACCTGACTTTGTACTCATCTGATAGGACTAAAACTATCTGAACCAACTGGTGGTATATACCTGATTCAACCAACAGGACTAAAATGAACTGATGAACAGAGACAGTTACCACACGTTTATTATAATACACAACCCTCTTTGAACCCAGGTTTTTGCTTTGACCCACAACCTTCATTTATTTGATATTTTATTACATTGGTTTCACTTCTTTCTTGGACCTATTTTTCTCTTTGACCTTCGGCACCTGGTCAGTAATGGTGCCACCACCGCCCACCAACAAGCCTCATGTGTGCTTGTCGGCCATCTTGATCATGGGTAGCATGGCGCTGATAGACGCCTACCTGGTGGAGCAGAACCAGGGGCCCAGGAAGATTGGTGTGTGCATCATGGTCCTTGTGGGGGACATCTGCTTCCTCCTCGTCCTACGCTACGTGGCTGTGTGGGTGGGTTCCGAGGTGCGGACCTCCAAGCGTGGCTACACCATGATCCTATGGTTCTTCTATGTCTTCGTCCTGGAGATCAAGGTCTACTTTGTCTACCAGAACTACAAGGCCGAGGACGGGAAGAGGGCAAGTTTGGACGGTTGGACTGGCGGCGGCGTGGACGGGGTGGCACGGAAGGCGCTGACATTGCTTCTGTCCATCTGCGTTCCCGTCGTCTACATCACGTTGGTGGCCATCGACCACATGGAGTACGTGCGGCCGCAGAAGAAGAAGGAGGAGATCCGGTGTCGACTCTTCTGGGTGGTGGTGGACTTGCTCGACGTCCTGGACGTGCAGGCCAACCTATGGGAGCCTCAGAGGAGAGGGCTCCCCCTATGGGTGGAGGGACTCATGTTCTTCTACTGCTACATCCTGCTGCTGGTGCTGCCGTGCGTGTCGCTGAGCGAGATCAGCATGCAAGGGGTGAACATTGTGCCCCATAAGATGATGCTCTACCCGATTCTCAGCCTGGTGACTATTAACATTATCACTCTCTTCATTCGAGGCGGGAACATGGTTTTCTATAGGGACTCCAGGGTGTCTGGGATACTGATGGGTAAAAATGTGATCGCCATTGTTCTTAAGACGTGCAGTTTCGTCCAGTATCGGAGGCATCTCAGTGAGGTCCCGTCTCCCGCTCTTGGGGTAGAGATGCAGAAGAATTGCATTGTCCACGGCCCGAAAGTGACTATGCCTGTGCCCATGCCGATGCCCATGCCACCCCAAGTAGTGATTCAAGACTTCACAAAGTTTCCTGAAGAGATGGTGTGTGTGAGTGACACAGAGGTTGAGCAAACGTGACACAGGTCTTGGTGAGAAAGTGATAAAGATACATAACATATTATAAGCTTTATTATAGGACATTATAAAAGACTAATTCATGCGTATAACAAGTTATTAAGCATGATGCTTGCAGGGCTTCAGTAAAGTGTTACCAGAACAGTTGACACAAGGAAGCACTGTGTAGGGTCACAACAAGGTGTTGCACCATTTCCATGGACAAGGGAGAAAATGACTATAGGGAGAAGTGAATGTGTCCCCCCCCCCCCCCCCAATGATGATGATCTAATGGAGAACAAAAATCAAAAATGAAAGGATCTTCTTAAGTATCGGACCCTTTTATTAAATGTTTGCCTAAAATGACATACCGAAATCTAACTGCCTGTAGCTCAGGACTCAGGACTTTGAAGTTTGTGGAAATGTAAAATTAATGTAGGAGAATATAACACATTAGATCTGGTAAAAGATGTTAAACAAAAAAACATGTGTTTTCAATTTTTTTGTTCTGTTCCATCATCTTAGAAATGCAAGAGAAAGGCCAATAAATCGCATAGGAGTATAGGCGCAATTTCGATTTTGCCCACCAGATGGCAGCAGTGTTTGTGCAAAGTTTCAGACTGATCCAATGAAGCATTATATTACTGCACAAAATGCAATTGTATCAAAATGCAATTGTATCAAGTCTGCCCAAATGTGCCAAATTGGTCAATTTATATATTTTCAAGTACATAACTATAGAGAACATTCAACAATGATATGGTAATAAAATATTTCAATTTACACACTCCCAGGAATGTTATAAATGATGGATAATTAGCTTCCCTAAAGAAAAGACACTAACCTTCACACATCTAGATGGCCAGGTGTGTTGGCCCAGACACAGCAGGGTTCAAATTGTAGAACCCAGTACCTACATTTGAATATAAAAATGAATTTTATCAAACAAAACTACGCTACATTTGATCTCTGGGACCCTCAGCAAGATTACTGAATGTAACTACATTATTTACCTTCTGAGGTTGAATGTATAAAACCAGTTGCCGTGATACATTTTTGTTGTTGTTGTGTCCTCTCCTCAAACAATAGCATGGTATTTTGCTCTGTAATAGCTACTGTAAATTGGACACTTCAGTTAGATTAATCAGAATTTAAGCTTTCTGCCCATATAAGACATGTCTATGTCCTGGAAAGTTGGCTGTTACTTACAACGTCAGTCTAGTCACATTAGCGCACGTTAGCAACAACCGTCCCGGTATAGGGACACCGATCCCCTAGAGGAAAGGGATACTTATATTTTAATAAGATGTGCAGAACAAAGTATGATGTATCTTTTAACTTAGGGATGATTTGTGTCTCTTTGTGCACCTGTAAAACTACCTAAAAATATGAATGTGCTGGATTCTGGATAAAGTAAATGAAAGACATCTCGCACACTCTACTGAAAATGTCTGTGTTTATTATTTATTTCTGCATTGTAGAGGCAGTTCAATGAACAGTAGAGTACTTTTACTCTGACCGGTCCTCCTTTCCAAACTGTTTTTGTTCTAATGCTGTTTGAGTGTCAATGTGAACCATTTGTATTGACTGACTTGTCTTTGATAAATGAGCCCTGCATTGAAAGAGTTCAGGTTGTGATTATTATGTATTTTGCATTCGATTAAGCGATATGCGTAACACTGAAGAGCTTTAAAAGAAAAAGGAACAATTTGAAGCATTTTCTTTTACAATAATGTTTTATTTTGCTAAGAGAAGTTGACTTTTTTCTTAGACAATTTCTTACTGTTCACTGTGGTCAACAAAATAAGATTGAAGAAAATACTTTAATGCGACTGGTATATGTGTCTCCGAAAATAGGCCTTTATCAAATATGTATTGAAAATGAAAATGGCCGATGCCCGCTAACTTGTTCTGACACGTCCTTATGAAGCTGAGCTTTTCAGCTTAGTTGTATGTGTATAACTACAAAGACAGACATTTGTAATGAAAGAAGAATATGGTGGAGAAATTACAAGATTATGTTATAATACTGTTATTAATACTATAATACTGTTATGCTGTCAAATGGTTGTTTTATGCAAGAACATTTTAGAACTTTTTCATCTGTATGTGTTCTACTGAGGATGGGATTCTGGGAGATTGAAAACTGACAGAAGATTTACGATGTCTTTGGGTGATAAGCCTAACAAGACCATAGCATGAGTTAATGTTTCTATACTGGGGTACCAGAGGGAGATGGCTCCAGTGTGGAGTTGGGGGCCAGACCCTGGTCTCTACACAATGAGAATAGTCTTTACAGCAGATACTGTTTGCTGTGAATTATTAGTATCTTTCATACAAATCCAAACTTTGTGACCCAATCATACATCTGTGATTTGTCATGAACATCCAGGAGGATGGACTTTTCTATAAAATGCTGTGGCTTAGTCCTGCTGGTTGGGCTCTCAGAGAATCACCTACAGGAGGGTTGTTGGCAAGCTCCATTACTGCAGTAATTAAATAATAAAGTTGACTTGTTTTGAAGAAATGTAAAAGTCTCTCCTTTTGATTAGAATAATTCCACAACAAGACGTTTTATCAAAGAGAGATATTCTGCACACATTCGTGTTCAGACAGAGAAATCACAAGACAACTTCTGTCCTGTGAAAACTACATATTTTTGTATAATTGAGGCATGGCTGTTCTCTTCACTTCCTAAATTCACCGTTGGAAGATGGGTTCTCATTTTTCAAAAGTCCAATTTCAGTATACAGTGGGGTGAACAAGTATTTGATACACTGCCGATTTTGCAGGTTTTCCTACTTACAAAGCATGTAGAGGTCTATAATTTTTTTATCATATGTACACATCAACTGTGAGAGACAGAATCTAAAACAAAAATCCAGAAAATCACATTGTATGATTTTTAAGTAATTCATTAGCATTTTATTGCATGACATAAGTATTTGATCACCTACCAACCAGTAAGAATTCCGGCTCTCACAGACCTGTTAGTTTTTCTTTAAGAAGCCCTCCTGTTCTCCACTCGTTACCTGTATTAACTGCACCTGTTTGAACTCGTTACCTGTAAAAAAGACACCTGTCCACACACTCAATCAAACAGATTCCAACCTCCCCACAATGGCCAAGACCAGAGAGCTGTGTAAGGACATCAGGGATAAAATTGTAGACCTGCACAAGGCTGGGATGGGCTACAGGACAATAGGCAAGCAGCTTGGTGAGAAGGCAACAACTGTTGGTGCAATTATTAGAAAATGGAAGAAGTTCAAGATGACGGTCAATCACCCTCGGTCTGGGGCTCCATGCAAGCTCTCAACTCGTGGGGCATCAATGATCATAGGAAAGTGAGGGATCAGCCCAGAACTACATGGCAGGACCTAGTCAATGACCTGAAGAGAGCTGGGACCACAGTCTCAAAATAAACCATTAGTAACACACTACCGTCATCCTGCAGCGCACGCAAGGTCCCCCTGCTCAAGCCAGCGCATGTCCAGGCCCATCTGAAGTTTGCCAATGACCATCTGGAGGATCCAGAAGAGGAATGGGAGAAGGTCATGTGGTCTGATGAGGCAAAAATAGAGCTTTTTGGTCTAAACTCCACTCGCCGTGTTTGGAGGAAGAAGAAGGATGAGTACAACCCCAAGAACACCATCCCAACCGTGAAGCATGGAGGTGGAAACATCATTCTTTGGGGATGCTTTTCTGCAAAGGGGATAGGACGACTGCACCGTATTGAGGGGAGGATGGATGGGGCCATGTATCGCGAGATCTTGGCCAACAACCTGCTTCCCTCAGTAAGAGCATTGAAGATGGGTCGTGGCTGGGTCTTCCAGCATGACAATGACCCGAAACACACAGCCAGGGTAACTAAGGAGTGGCTCCGTAAGAAGCATCTCAAGGTCCTGGAGTGGCCTAGCCACTCTCCAGACCTGAACCCAATAGAAAATCTTTGGAGGGAGCTGAAAGTCCGTATTGCCCAGCGATAGCCCCAAAACCTGAAGGATCTGGAGAAGGTCTGAATGGAGGAGAGGGAAAAAATCCCTGCTGCAGTGTGTGCAAAACTGGTCAAGAACTACAGGAAACGTATGATCTCTGTAATTGCAAACAAAGGTTTCTGTACCAAATATTAAGTTCTGCTTTTCTGATGTATCAAATACTTATGTCATGCAATAAAATGCAAATTAATTACTTAAAAATCATACAATGTGATTTTCTGTATTTTTGTTTTAGATTCTGTCTCTCACAGTTGAAGTGTACCTATGATAAAAAATGACAGACCTTACAGACCTTTGTAAGTAGGAAAACCTGCAGAATCTGCAGTGTATCAAATACTTGTTCTCCCCACTGTATATAAGAAAAACTATATCAAGTGCATAATTAATCCAAATACCTTGAATTTGGCAATCAGTGCTCCCTCAAAATATAAGGGCATGACCCCTCTGCATTCAGAATGGCTAGAGAATATATTCCGAATATATTCCGAACAGTATGAGCTCTATGTTTGAGAAATGCCCAATACACCATATAAAAATTCTGTTTACAGTTTTCTCAGAAAGACCATGCTGCATAATTGGTGTGGTATCCATGGCTACCCAATATCTTGTAATGACTGATATCTGCAGTATGAGGAAGATAAGTTCGTGATTATATAACTGTCGCTAGCGAGATCATTACGTTTCCTTCTGTATTGTTCTCTGATATTGTTCTACAATGCCTTTACAACAGCACTCTTTGTTTTGAGGTTACGCTTTGAACCCTTAAAAGCACATTATTTATAGGGTAAGTATTACAATATGCAGGCAATGTTCCAACTAAATATTTCAACTCGCAATTCATCCCTCGCTTTTTGGACCCTTAGGGGAAAATAATAAAATATGATAAACTTCATTTAAATATGATCAAGGGCAAAATGTACACTGCTGCTTGGCAGTTGTTTATGTTTTTGGAGGCATATGTTGCTGAGGTTGTCTATAAGGAATGGGTGAATGAAAGTGGAGTGGTCTTGAGGTCCTCAGACGGGTACAAATATGACCCGTACTCACACATATTATATACGCACAAATACAGATGCAGTATTGTTTTGCACGCGTTGCATCACGGCACGGCACGCCACACTCGCCTGCGTCAAAATCGCCTGAAAGAAATTTCAATAACAAATGCCATTCATCCTCATCATCACCAAGGAAGTTACATTACCTTGTGCAAGTTTTTCTTTTGACCCATAATTTCACTGCAAAAACTGATGTTTGCCTGAAAGACACAAACATCACACTGCAAGTCTGCAGTCAAAATACCCAATACCTATGAGGAATATCTATGTGAGAATGCTGTTCATTGACTACAGCTCAGCGTTCATGAATTTATGTAAATCCTCAGCAACAGCAGAGTGATCAAATGAAGAGCATACATCTGTAGTCCCCTCCAAGCTTGGGACCCTGGGACTGAACACCTCCCTCTGCAACTGGATCCTGAACTTACTGACAGGCCGACCCAGGTGGTGAGGGTAGGCAACAACACCTCCGCCACACTGACCCTCAACACGGGGCCTGTCATGCCAAATAATGTCCCCTGGCCAAATAGTGTCCCCCTCTACGTCACAATAGAATTTGATAAACTATTAGCGTTGCTATAACAACGGTGTGATGACCTAATTGTCACGCCCTGACCTTAGTTTTCTATGTTTTATGTGTTATTTTGGTCAGGTCAGGGTGTGACGAGGGTGGGTATGTTAGTCCTGTCTAGGGTTTTTTGTATATCTAGGGGTGTTTGTTAGTCTAGGTTTATTATAGGTCTATGGTGGCCTGAATTGGTTCCCAATCAGAGACAGCTGTTTATCATTGTCTCTGATTGGGGATCCTATTTAGGTTGCCATTTTCCATTTTGGTTTTGTGGGTTATTGTCTATGAGTAGTTGCCTGTCAGCACTTGTTAGTGCAGTGTCACGGTTGTTTTTTGTTGGTTTAATGTTTTTCCTTCATTAAAAGAAGAATGTATTCTTATCACGCTGCGCCTTGGTCTCCTTGTTATGACGAACGTGACACTAATGATTAGCATTCTGGAGATCATTACAGCCTTATGCAAACAAGGCTGATTTCTGCAGCAATTTCACTGTTTAAACCAGTTAAGTTTAGTTAATAAAATGAAAACATTAATTCAAACTACTTTTGGTACCTTGTTAACATTACAACATGAAATCCATGTCTTAGACATTTCTACATTTCGGGAAATGGCAAAGAAAATGTGTAATCTGCTTGACACATTAAAGTTACTTACCTTACAGATCACAAATAAGGCTAATTTCCACTCCATTCATATGCAAATCAGTTTGATTCAAACACTGGTTTGTCTGGCTGTCATTTTTATATTTGAACCTGCCTTTCCCTTGTCTACACTGAAATAATATCATTTCAGTATTCCTCTATTGTGATTTTTTTTCTCTCTCGTATAGCTCATATATGGATCCTAGGTCCTAGGATTCAGCAATGAATAATGTGGAATACCACCTTACAACTTACAATAATGAACACCTTGTGAAACAGCTATGAAAACCAACCTGGCAAGATTTTAATACAAACTTTGTTAGGTTTTGGTACAGATTGTTTTTACATGGCAGTCACAGACTAAAATACTGAATTCTGGTGTGTGAAATTCTGCCTGTCACTTGTTCTCAACAGGCAGCCAGTCTCAGAAGGGGGACTTGAAGAGGGAGACTGCACTGTCCAGACACTGCTGCTCTCTTTTTTTCTGAGTGTTTGCAGAGTGCTAGCGTTTTTAGTTCATCTGTGTATCTCACATATTATGTGCCCAGTATGATAGAGCAAGAAAACTTTATTAGCAGATAATGACAACAACCGTAGCTGTAGATGATGTAATGAAAAGTTGGGAGGGTGGTTGGTAATGGAGGACATCAGGTGGATCCACGTCTGGGTGTTGGGCAGAACCCCCTAGGTCCTGGAGAACAGCTAATGGAGAACATCAGGTGGATCCACATCTGGGTGTTGGGCAGAACCCCTAGGTCCTGGAGAACAGGAGCAGAGTTAAAGGGAACAGGGTAGGAGACGTAAACAAGCGAACACACAGGTTGCACTTTACTGTGAGAAAATGTGATGGATTAGTGTAGTGTTATTAACAGCGGGCAATCATTTTTATCTGGTATAAAACCTCCACTTCCTTCTCAGTCCGTGCCTGAAGGTAGTACTCAAAGGCGTTCTGATCTGGTTGGACAATTTCCACCACACCAGGTGGGGTTTCAATGATCTGAAAGTACGTTCTACAAAAATAGCAATAGACAAACAACGACACTAAGTCATATCACACACTTGAAAGACTACAGTATATGCAATAATTATATGTATAATTGTATTGTTTACCTCAGTCAACAGCTGCGGCTCCCGTCCATACCTGGCCTGGATGCTGCTGTTGTGTGCAAAGAGAATTACCTTCAGGTTGTTCTCCCAATCTACCAATCTAGGGACTAGCCCATGGCAGTCTGGTTGGTCCATTCACCAAACCTAGAGGATGGGGTAGGAAAGCGATATCTATTGACAATGTAAGATATTGAAATATGTCTGATTATGTAGCATGGAAAAACTAATTGTAAAAAATTAATAAAACAAACCATTGATGATAGAATATAACCTTTAACAGCCGTACCTTGTTCCAGCGTTCATGACCTCAGTCACTCAAGATGACCTCAGGAGAACCGTGGGTGTTAAAGATAGTCCACCATCGCCTTGGAAGTGGCCTCACAAGTCTCGTCCTTAATGGGTATTATTCAAAACGAAAATCTATTTTTAACGGGTTACAGAAGGGAATTTAGAGGTAATCACATACTCTTCCTTTACTGACCTTATTAATGGGTGTTGCCTCCATCCACTTGGTAAAGTGATCAGTCGCAGGCAGGCACCAGCTGTTTCCATTCCTGGATTTTGTGAAGTGAGGTCAACCCCTAACATTTAAAGTGTTAGAGAGAAGATGACTTTATTCTTACCCGTATCTGTGTTATACAGTCTGAAGATTTTCGTATTTGTAAGGATACTGACACGCACACACACACGCACGCACGCACGCACACACACACACACACACACACACTATAATATTGAACTCTGCTGTGGTCAAATGAAGAAACCATTACAAAACAATTTATCAGGGCAAAATTTGAATTGGGACACTTACCGATCATGTGCCATGGTCCATGGTGAGATAAATTTGATGGGCTCAAACTGCAGCGCCACAGTCTTCGCCCTCTCAAACTTCTGGCAGGCTAGACATGGTACTGACCTTTAAGCAAAAAGTGACAAATTTAATCATTGTGTGCTCTCTGATATATTCATTGAAATCATAATAATTTCAGATATAATATTATGTGGTTGATAAACAAAAATGTTATTTCACTTGCCCAGCTGTCTACCCACTTGACAATTCCCCATCAAAAGAAGCATAGGTTGAATTTGGCATTCATGCATTTTACCCCGAAATGTCCAAAATGCATTTCTGTCAGCATGGCCTCCTTCTCCTCCTTAGTAACAATCACCATCCTGTGTGGCTGGCCATCCTACCCCCGTAGGTATTTCACCTTTATTTATTAACCAGGTAGGCTAGCTGAGAACAAGTTCTCATTTGCAACTGCGACCTGGCCAAGATAAAGCGTAGCAATTCGACACATACAACAACACAGAGTTACACATGGAATAAACAAAACATACAGTCAATAATACAGTAGAACAAAAGAAAACAAAAAGTCTATATACAGTGAGTGCAAATGAGGTAAGTTAAGGAAATAAATAGGCCATGATGGCGAAGTAATTACAATATAGCAATTAAACACTGGAATGGTAGATCGGCAGAATATGAATGTGCAGGTAGAGATACTGGGGTGCAAAGGATCAAAATAAATAAATAAATAAATACCAGTATGGGACTTTGGTGATAAAACGGATGGCACTAGGTAGCTACGATTGCCTAACAAGTTGGAAGAGAAGAGTTGTTGAAATACTAAAGTCTAAGTATATTTGCACTGCCATCTTTCTCTCTCTCCATCTCTCTGTCTTCCACTCCCTTCCCACCTCTCTCTCACTTTCACCCTTTTTTTCTCACTGCGTGTTTGTCAAGCGAAGACACCTAGTTTATTTTATAGCTAGACATCTCAATATGATAGAGATATAACTATATCAATGGCGGCTGCTGAGGGGAGGACGGCTCATAATAAGGGCAGGAATGGAGTCAATTGAATGCTATCAACCACATGGAAACCATGTGTTTGATACCATTCCATTTACAGTTGAAGTTGGAAGTTTGCATACACTTAGATTGGAGTCATTAAAACTCATTTTTCAACCACAAATTTCTTGTTAACAAACTATAGTTTTGGCAAGTCGGTTACGACATCTACTTTGTGTATGACACAAGTAATTTTTCCAACAATTCCTTACAGACAGATTATTTCACTTATAATTCACTGTATCACAATTCCAGTGGGTCAGAAGTTTACATACACTAAGTTGACAGCCTTTAAAAATCTTGGAAAATTCCAGAAAATGATGTCATGGCTTTAGAAGCATCGGATAAATTATATCAATTAGCCTGACTCAATTGGAGGAGTACTTGTGGATGTATTTCAAGGCCTACCTTCAAACTCAGTGCCTCTTTGCTTGACATCATGGGAAAATCAAAAGAAATCAGCCAAGACCTCAGAAAAATAATTGTAGACCTCCACAAGTCTGGTTCATCCTTGGGAGCAGTTTCCAAACGCCTGAAGGTACCTCGTTCATCTGTACAAACAATTGAACGCAAGTATAAACACCATGGGACCATGCAGCCGTCATACTGCTCAGGAAGGAGACGCGTTCTGTCTCCTAGAGATGAACGTACCTTGGTGCGAAAAGTGCAAATCAATCCCAGAATAACAGCAAAGGACCTTGTGAAGATGCTGGAGGAAACAGGTACAAAACTGTCTATATCCACAGTAAAACGAGTCCTATGTCTACATAACCTGAAAGGCTGCTCAGCAAGGAAGAAGTCACTGCTACAAAACCGCCATAAAAAAGCCAGACTATAGTTTGCAACTGCACATGGTGACAAAGATCGTACTTTTTGGAGGAATGTCCTCTGGTCTGATGAAGCAAAAATAAAACTGTTTGGCCATAATGACCATTGTTGTGTTTGGAGGAAAAAGGGAGGCTTGCAAGCCGAAAAACACCATCCCAACCGTGAAGCACGGGGTGGCAGCATCATGTTGTGGAGGATCTTTGCTGCAGGAGGGACTGGTGCACTTCACAAAATACAGTCATGGCTAGACGTTTTGAGAATAACACAAATATAAATTTCCACCAAGTTTGCTGCTTGAGTGTCTTTAGATATTTTTGTAAGATGTTGCTATGGAATACTGAATTATAATTACAAGCATTTCATAAGTGTCCAACGCTTTTATTGACAATTACATGAAGTTGATGCAAAGAGTCAATATTTGCAGTGTTGACCCTTCTTTTTCAAGACCTCTGCAATCCGCCCTGGCATGCTGTCAATTAACTTCTGGGCCACATCCTGACTGATGGCAGCCCATTCTTGCATAGTCAATGCTTGGAGTTTGTCAGAATTTGTGGGGTTTTGTTTGTCCACCCGCCTCTTGAGGATTGACCACAAGTTCTCAATGGGATTAAAGCCTGGGGAGTTTCCTGGGCCATGGACCCAAAATATTGATGTTTTGTTCCCTGAGCCACTTAGTTATCACTTTTGCCTTATGGCGAGGTGCTCCATCATGCTGGAAAAGGCATTGTTCATCACCAAACTGTTTCTGGATGGTTGGGAGAAGTTGCTCTCGGAGGATGTGTTGGTACCATTCTTTATTCATGGCTGTGTTCATAGGCAAAATTGTGAGTGAGCCCACTCCCTTGGCTGAGAAGCAACTCCACACATGAATGGTCTCAGGATGCTTTACTGTTGGCATGACACAGGACTGATGGTAGCGCTCACCTTGTCTTTGCTTCTTTCAAGAGGGTCTTTGCTTCTTTCAAGAGGTCTGGCTTAATGAATCTGCTCATCAAGCTCTTAAGCAACTTGAACAAGTCTGTAGAGAGAAATGGCACCATGGGCTTATTGGTCTGGTAGCGTGTGTGGAATCGATTCCACACAAATCTACTAATAATATGCATACATTAGCTTCTGGGCCTGAGTAGCAGGCAGTTTACTCTGGGCACGCTTTTCATCTGGACGTGAAAATACTGCCCCCTACCCAAGAGAGGTTAACAGTTGTGAGCATATACTTCTTGCAAGCGATTTTGAAGTCCAATGTTTTCTGTCGAATTTTCTTCCTTGCGGACAAGTCTCTCACAATTCTTCGAGTAACAAAGCTCAAGTTGACCTGTGAGGAGTCAATGTGATTAGATGACTGGCTCACCTCGACATCAAGAAGTCTTCGCTTCCTTCAAGAGGTCTGGCTTATTGAATCTGCTCATCAAGCTCTTAAGCAACTTGAACAAGTCTGTAGAGAGAAACGGCACCATGGGCTTATCAGTCTGGTAGCGTGTGGGGAATCGTGTCACTTCTTTGCTCACTAACAAGATGAATTTCATTTTGCTGTCATGAGAGGGTCCTTGAGAGGGTCCTTCACCTCAAAGGACTTAGTGCCTGGATTTGAACATCTCTTCTCTACAGCCTTCACATATGTTGCCATATGGGGTAAAAACTCTAAAGCTCTTCAAGTACGGGCGCATTTTCAACCACCATGTCTGGCAAAACGTAAGTGGCACTGGGGGATCTGATGATCCAATGATGTTAAAGTTGTCCTCCCTGCGGGCTGGATTATCCTTCAGAAGTTGGTACATAGCACTGTCGACTTTCCACTCTGTTTCTTCCACTCCCTTCTGAAATGCTCCATGTACAATATGGAGGCCACAACTGCCAACGTTTATAAAGGTGTACATCAAAATCTAGGAGTGACTTCTCAACCTTTGAGTAAAATTACCAATTTACATTTGGTTCATCCATGCAGATCAGAACCATGTTTTTCTTTTGTAGATCTTCGGTGCTCTTCTCATAGACCGCTTTAAGGTCCAACGCAGTCGCATGTCCCATAAATTTAGAATCATAAAATCTCCTCACAACTGTGTCCTCATCCCGTAAACGGATGTGAAAGTCACACTGCTTTGACTGTGTTTTTCTGTTAAGGCTCTCATCAAGAAGTACATAGTCCTCCTCCCCAGCAGACAGTTTTTTAGACTACAAGTGCTTGAAATGAGGAGCCAAGCCATGTGTGCACACATAGCTGGACTTTGTTGCCCCGCATGCGAAGGTCTTGGCTATTGCACTGTCTGGGAACATCACTGAGATCAGCACACCTGAGAGTAAAAAAAAAGTTTGAAATCAGACACATTCCTGTTTCTAGCCTGTGTGTAAACGTGTGTGTGTGTGTGTGTCACAGAGAGATAATATGAAATATGAAAACAAACATAACATGTTCCTAAAAAATAATTTTATGTTACAGGTGCAGTTTATAAACCATGCCACTCACCCGTGCGTTCACTAGAGTGGAAAGAGTAGTGAGACGCCATCATATTCAGACACCACAATGTCTCGGCCCGCAATGTGTCCTCTTTGGGAAGGCCAGTTATGACGGACTGTCTTGAGGAGGTGGTGAATGTGGTTGTAGAAGATTGTCTAGGTGGTGAAGTAGATGACGATAACTTTTCCACATAGTTCAATAGAGTGGGAGCTGTAAGAAAATAAGTGTCCAAGTCTGATGAATGACTAGCTAGCTGGATAACGTTAGCTAGCATTAATCATGAAACATTGTCACTAACAACTCTAGTGAAGGTCCTTTAACTAAATGTAAACTTTCAGCTAACATTAGCAAACTGTCGTTTATTTTAAAATGTTCACTGTCCAGCTTTGCTTGCCACAACTTGGTCAACGTAACGTTAACAACTTAGCTAACGTTAGCTAGCTAGCACTATATTGACAGGTGTGATTCTGTGGGAGAACTGACTGAGACAACTAGATAAGTTAGCTGACAACAACATAGCAAACGTTAATTTGACAGAATAATACTGTACGTTGAAATTAATTACCAACCACGAAGAGATGGAATAATCTAGCTCATTAATTAACATTAGTAACTAAGTATGGTTGTTGTATTCCTTTCTACATGTTACCAGGGGTAGGACCTACCTGCTTTGAACTTCTCTAGGGTAGGGGGCAGTATTTGGAATTTTGGATGAAAAGCATGCCCAAATTCAACTGCCTGCTACTCATCCCCAGAAGTTAAGATACGCATATTATTAGTAGATTTGGATAGAAAACACTCGGAAGTTTCTAAAACTGTTTGAATCATGTCTGTGAGGATAACAGAACTTATGTAGCAGACGAAACCCAGAGGACAGACCATTCAGATTTTTTTTTTAGGTCACCCTCTTTTCAATGAGATTTCATTGGGAATCAAGATTTCTAAGGGACTTTCTTGCAGTTCCTACCACTTCCACTGGATGTCACCAGTCTTCAGAAATTGGTTGAGGTTATTCCTTTGTGTAATGAAGAAGTACGGCCATATTGAACGAGGGTCACTTCATGTGTACTGTTTGATAGAGGCGCATGACCAGGAAGCATGCTTTCTTCCTGTATTGAACACAGATCATCCCACCTTCAATTGTATCGATTATTTACTTTAAAAAAGACCAAAAGTTGTATTACAAATGTAGTTTGAAATGTTTTGGCAAAGTTTACAGGTTACTTTTGAGATATTTTGTCGTCACCTTGCGCAAGTTGGAACCAGTGTTTTTCTGGATCAAACGCGCCAAATAAATGGACATTTTGGATATATATGGACGGAATTAATCTCTCTTTTGCTTATGGGGGTGCTATCCTCAGATAATAGCATCGTTTGCTTTTGCCGGAAAGCCTTTTTGAAATCTGACATGTTGGCTGGATTCACAACACGTGTAGCTTTAATTTGGTATCTTACATGTGTGATTTCATGAAAGTTAGATTTTTATAGGAATTTATTTGAATTTGGCGCTCTGCATTTTCTCTGGCTTTTTGCCTTAACTTGCAGAGTGCCGTCCTGTGTGATGCTCCAGCAGCATGGCTCGTCACAGGTGCTTCGCCCATGGCGTGAACTTTTATTGATTTGCTGCAGGCTCTGCATCGGGCCATATAGATTTCCCGCGGATCTTTAACAAGCCAGTCTTTGTAAAAGTCTTTGGTGAGTCACGAGTCCTGGAATTTACATTTTCTAGGCATGGCTGAAGGTTAGCTTTGTCGCTTGCTTGCCGCTGTTTAACTTGCGTCATTCGACTTCAATCACTCATGCAGGCACGTGACGGTCGCACTTTCTCGGGGCAGGTAGCGCATGAAACAAGGACGCACAGACGGCGGGAGACACACATGCAGACAGCGGAACGTAGCCTATTACTGAGGTTAAGTTTTTAAAAAATATCTAGAGAACTTAAATTTCTATTCTTGCACAAAATATAATATCTAAATTCAAGGACTTTCAATAACCCAATGTCTATTTATGTCTATTTTTAAAAACTTTCAAGGCCTTGATTTTTTTTCAAATTTTCACAAACTTTCAAGGATTTCATGGACCCGTGGGAACCCTGGCGTAACGTTACATAAGAAATGTCATGACGGATTATTGGGACCGAGGTCAGAGGAACAGACTTAGTCAATTACATAATTAGAGATGGTCTTGTTATGCTGCTGGAAATGTGATGGAATAACAATGTGAGGAAAACATCCACGCCAACACATTATGGTCTGGGTAGTCACAATGATGTAGAAAGGTTATTAGTGTGTGAATTAATGTGAGTAGGACATTTGAAGAATTCTGGCATTTCCCTTCCCGTCTGGTCTCTCAACGAGGGGTACTTTTGAATGAGCGCTGTGCACACATCCATGTATTGCCGGGTAGTGGAGTACATAAAGCAAAAGAGAAACATACAAGATTACATTTAGACTAACAATTCTGTCTGTAATACAAATTATATTGATTGTTGCCGTTGATTATCATCAAGTAAAAGTTGAGTATGTGCTATGCTTAGCTGCAGTGATTATGACAAGACAATATAGAGAAGGAGAGTATGGAGGACAGGAGTAACAGCACCCAAACTTTACAATTTAACTGGACAGGGGCAGAATAAGATGGGGACTGAAGGAGGATGGAAGGAGATGGAAAGAGTGAATCATGGGTTTAAATGAGGACTAACATTTCTCAATATTGAATATAAATTAGCTAGCTAAAGTTAGCTAACATTACATAAACTTTAACTCGCTAGCTAGCGAGTTAGCTAACGTTGGCTAAAACATACCAACAATTATGCAACAATTACCAGGTAACATTACAGGGTATGTAGCTTGGCTAGCTGATGAAAAACTTAAAACGCAGTCTCAAAAATAAATACGGGCTCTAAATGAATTACCTTGAATTGATTATGAGGTTTAATGTTTGATTTGCTACATTAAATAATTCAGTAATGACTCAAAAAAGTTAAAAAAATTATCATCTGTTTTTATCACCAGTAAGAAACTGCTAGCCATTTGCTGCTAACAGCTGAGAACTGCTAGCTAACAGGTGAGAACAAAAACAGTCAACAACTTCGGGAGTACAGACCCCTAGAAATCGACCAATAGCGAAAGTAAGAACTGCCGAAAATGCACAGTCAAAGAGGAGAATATTTATTCTGTCAAGGAAACATTTTTTTTTTATAGAGGCATACTAAGACAGAAGAAACGTGACAAATTGTGTGTAAATGATAACACATTAGTGCAGGACATGAAGACATTTATTAAAATGCTGGAAGTGAATGCTGGAATTAAACAATTAACTAAGCAAATTATCAAAATCTAGGTAGGCTAGTTGAGAACAAGTTCTCATTTGCAACTGTGACCTGGCCAAGATAAAGCAAAGCAGTTCGACACATACAACAACACAGAGTTACACATGGAATATATATATTTAATAAAATAAAAATAGATGCCTGGCTCAAATAGAAGCCTGTCTCTAATAAGCACCCGTTGTGTTCAGTGATTTAATTTACGTTTTACGGTACATTACATTAGGCATTTTTTTAAATATCTTTTTGATTATTATTAATTATTATCTTAGCTAGCGAATAGCTAATGTTTACTCAACTTCCATGTCGATCCGTTGCAGTCTCTCACCTGTTGTGTATCCAACCATCCAAGCTCTTCCTATTTCAAGTGCATCTTTTGACCAAGTGCACTTTATTCTTCAAAGCAACCCTTACGTTTACAAAGGTTTACAAATAACTGGTGTTAGAGAATGGGTTATTTAATGGACCCTAAGGTTACTTTTAAATTATCGTAAGGGATCATACAGGAACCTTAAGTAAATTGATTTACCTTCAATTATCCAGAAACCTTTTATTTTTAGTGTACAGGGAGGTGGTCAGACACCTTGCAGTATGGTGCCAGGGCAACAATCTCTCCCTCAACAAGTATGCCCGCATCCACATCGACGGGTCTGCAGTGGAGCAGGCCAAGAGCTTCAAATTCCTTTGTGTCCATATAACAGATGGTTCACACACACTGGCACAGTCGTGAAGAGGGTGCTTCTTCTCCCTCATGAGGCTGAAGAGACTTGGCATGGGCCCTCAGATCCTCAAGAAGTTCTAATGCTGCACCATCGAGGGCAACTTGACTGGCTGCATGACCACCTGGTATGGCAACTGCACTTTTCACAACCACAAGTCTCTACAGAGAATGGTGCGGATGGCTCAGTGCATCACTGGATATCCAGGAAATTCATATCGGGCGATGTCTGAGGAAGGCCCGGACAATACCCAAAGACATCAGCCAAACCAGCCATGCACTGTGCTCTCCGCTACTGTCTGGCAAGCGATACCAGAGCATCAGGTCTCAGACCAACAAACTCAGAGACAGGTTCTATCTCCAAGCAATAAGACTGTTGAACAGCTAACCGATGGCTGCTCACCCTCATTAATATACTATCTGCACTGACTATATGCACACTCTCAGGTCTCTGTTCTCACACACATAAACACATAAACACGCACGCACACGCATACACATTCACCTACATATGCTTCTGCACCTATTATTATTATTATTATTTATTTTTCTTTTTTTTGTGTGTTACAAAATGTGATTAAAATTAATTAAAATTGTAATTTTTTTGTCAACGATCTACACAAAATACAGTGTTATGTCAAAGTGGAGGAAAAATAAAACACTAATATATCTTGATTACCATGAGAGTTATTTTAGATACTCTTCAAGGAGGTAGGTTTGTGGATGTTTTAGCAATATGAGCAGGGACAACCCAACCAGCCGCACTGCTTCTTAACACAGCGCGCATCCAACCCGGAAGCCAGCCGCACCAATGTGTCGGAGGCTACACCGTGCACCTGGCAACCTTGGTTAGCGCGCACTGCGCCCGGCCCGCCACAGGAGTCGCTGGTGCGCGATGAGACAAGGACATCCCTACCGACCAAGCCCTCCCTAACCCGGACGACGCTAGGCCAATTGTGCGTCGCCCCACGGACCTCCCGGTCGCGGCCGGTTACGACAGTAGGGGGAAGCTAGATCCAACATTGGGGTGCAGGGACAGAGAAGAGCTGACTGGGCTGAGCGGAGCTGCCCTCCCGTAGGGATGGGAGGGCCAAGACACCAGAGTGTGATAAAGATAATGAGGTGCATTTGCCCTAGCTGCTCCATAGGCAAGCATCAGGGTCTTGAAGATGATGCGAGATTTGACTGGAAGTAGTGGAATGTGCGGAGTAGGGGGTGACATGGTAGAACTTAGGAAGGTTGAACATCAGGTGGGCTGCGGCTTTGTGGACTGGGGACAAGTCTGGACAAGTTGCAGGGGTTTGATGGCACAAACGGGAAGGCCAGCCAACAGAGAGTTGTAATAGTCTAGACGGGAGATGACAAGTGGCTGGATTAGGACCTGCTCCCCTTTCTGTGTGAGGAAAGGTTGTACTCTGCAGATGTTGTAGAGCATGAACCTGCAGGAGCGAGTCACTGCTTTGATGTTTGCAGAGAATGACAGGGTGTTGTCCAGGGTCCCACCAAGGTTCTTTGCACTCTGGGAGGGGGACACTGTGGAGTTGTCAACTGTGATGGAGAGGTCTTGGAGTGGGCAGGCCTTTCCCGGGAGGAAGAGTAGCTCTGTTTTGTTGAGGTTGAGCTTGAGGTGGTGGGCCGACATCCAAGTTCAGATGTTTGCCAGGCACACAGAAAATGCGTCGCCACCTGGGTGTCAGAAGTGTGTGGGGGGGGGGGGGGGTGGAGAAGAGTAGTTTAGTGTTATCCGCATATCAATGATAGCGAGACCATGTGAGGATGTGACAGAGCTGAGCGACTTGGTGTAGAAAGAAAAGAGGAGAGGGCCTAGAACCGAGCCCTGGGGGGACATCAGAAGTGAGAGCACGTGGTCAAGACACCGATCTTCTCCACGCCACCTGGTAGGAGCGACCTGCTTAGGTAGGATGCAATCCAGGAATGTGCTGAGCCTGAGACGCCGAACCCTGAGAGGGTGGAGAAGAGGATCTGATGGTCCATAGTGTCGAAGGTAGCAGATATGTCTAGGAGGATGAGAACAGAGGAGAGAGAGTTAGCTTTGACAAAGTGGAGAGCCTCTGTGACACAGAGGAGAGCAGTCTCAGTTGAGTGAGCTGCCTTGAAGCCTGAATGGTTAAGGTCAAGAGGATCGTTCTGAGAGAGATAACGAGAGAGTTGGTCAGAGACATTATTCTCAAGTGTTTTGGAAAGAAAATAAAGAAGGGACATCAGTTTGTAGTTTTTGATGTCAGAGGGTTCACACTTGTTTTTGCTGTTCTCCAAATTGCATGTAAGAGTTTTTAAATTGTGTATAAATGCAGTAAATTATTATTATTTTTTTATTCATATGGAATTTTTCACTTTTTTTTATCTTGTTGAGTTGTTTTGAGTTATGTCACATCTGTGCTAATATGACTCAAATTCGCTAGGTAGCTAACCAACAAAGGTAACGATTTATTTTAGAGCCAAGAAGTGCTTATTGTGCAAATGTATTTGTTTTCAAAACAAAATTGGAGACAAAATATAAATTACATGTCAATAATCACATGATTGTAAACCAACCCCATCTGTTTCCTAACTCTTGGATGAGCGCACATGATTTTGGTAAGTAAACATTCCACCCATTTATGGATACTCACACACACAGAGCATAGGGAGCAGGGGGCAGCGCAGTGAGCTGGGGAGAGAGCGAGACCAGCAGCTATTTAATTTTGGCAGAAGCAATAGGTAGGGTAGGGTCTGAATGTTGCGGGCATGGAAGGGGCTCGCACACTCGCACACACAAACTTGCAGAGTGAACTCATCAACAGCAGTTCGGTTGTCTTGAGTCATCCTCTTGACTCTCCCTCCCATCATCCTCATTGTTCACCCTAGTCATGGGTTGAGTCATCACCGACTTCACTGAGATTGGAATCTAATGTCTTACTGTCGGCACTCCTTGCTCTCATGGGTCTCTGTCATGTTGCTATAGTTACCTTTCATTCCAGTAATAACAGTATCAGTGAACCAACACAGAGAGGCATGTACTCCTTGTACAACAACAATAAGCGATGACAAGGACTGAAGGGTGGGGGCTGCCATATGTAGTGATTTTAGTTGCAACAAAAATTGACTGTGAATTTAATCATTAATGGGACTTAAATACTATTTTCCGTACACGTGAAGTCAGAATGCACTCACTGTTCCAAAATATGATTGTTAAGCAAAACAGGACAATTAACACGTGCTGCCTTATAATTATCTATAGGCTATGTTTCAACTTGTCAATTTCAAATTATTTTCTAACAAGTTTTATTTCCTAACAACAGTTTGAATTAAGGTGTGTTCCGCCTCGTCATTAATTTACATAGAAGTATCCCATTTCAGTCTTGCGGACAATTTATGTTTGAGGCTTTACTGAGCCTGTAACGGTTCTCTTGTGGTGAAGTAGAGGCGGACCAAAAAGCAGCGTGATTATATTGATTCATGTTTAATAACAAAAAGGATAAACACGAACACTACAAAACAACAAACGTGGAAAACCAAAAACAGCCCTGTCTGGTGCAAAACACAGAGACAGGAACAATCACCCACAAACACACAGTGAAACCCAGGCTACCTAAGTATGATTCTCAATCAGAGACAACTAATGACACCTGCCTCTGATTGAGAACCATACTAGGCCGAAACATAGAAATACCCCAAAACATAGAAAAACAAACATAGACTGCCCACCCAACTCACGCCCTGACCATACTCAATAAATACAAAACAAAGGAAATAAAGGTCAGAACGTGACAGAGCCGGACAAACTTCTCTCTTTGAGGAGAGCCCAAGCACTTCCCTAGTGTTTCCGCAGATCAAGTATGCAGACATTTGCGCAGTCTTGCACGAACTGGCACATTTTCTGGCTGGCATTTACAGTTTTATTCACCATGTTTTCAAGTACTGGTGACAACTAATGCATTCTGATTATTGCATAGATTATAATGGACACCTATGATGTGTGTAAAATACTTTTTTGAAGGTTGTAATGATTATAATGAGCTAATGCTAAGCTATTTTCCAGCTATGTGTGGCGCCATGTTTGTGGACATTATACAATGCATTCTGGGTGTCACGCTCTGGGTGTCACTTCTGTGAATGTCTGAACATTGCGTCCAAAAATTAACAGGTCACATTCAGGACATAACTTTGTAAGGACTGTGTTAGTGCAAAATGTTTCTGTGAAAAAAACAGTGGCCAGCTCAAATGCTGACTATTGCGTCAATCGAAACTGGACGTTGTAAATAAGCGTTCTAATCACACAACCACAAAAATAAGTTTAAAGAGCTAAAGGAAGTCCCACCATTTTTTTCATGGAAAATTTAGTTTAGAATTTTGTATCATTTTCAATTCAGAATAATTTTCTGTTGGCACTAATATCACTCCATTCTGACATTACCTTAGGTATTGGTACAGTGCCTTGCGAAAGTATTAGGCCCCCTTGAACTTTGCGACCTTTTGCCACATTTCAGGCTTCAAACATAAAGATATAAAACTGTATTTTTTTGTGAAGAATCAACAACAAGTGAACAACTGAAAAATTGGGCGTGCAAAATTATTCAGCCCCTTTACTTTCAGTGCAGCAAACTCTCTCCAGAAGTTCAGTGAGGATCTCTGAATGATCCAATGTTGACCTAAATGACTAATGATGATAAATACAATCCACCTGTGTGTAATCAAGTCTCCGTATAAATGCACCTGCACTGTGATAGTCTCAGAGGTCCTTTAAAAGCGCAGAGAGCATCATGAAGAACAAGGAACACACCAGGCAGGTCCGAGATACTGTTGTGAAGAAGTTTAAATCCGGATTTGGATACAAAAAGATTTCCCAAGCTTTAAACATCCCAAGGAGCACTGTGCAAGTGATAATATTGAAATGGAAGGAGTATCAGACAACTGCAAATCTACCAAGACCTGGCCGTCCCTCTAAACTTTCAGCTCATACAAGGAGAAGACTGATCAGAGATGCATCCAAGAGGCCCATGATCACTCTGGATGAACTGCAGAGATCTACAGCTGAGGTGGGAGACTCTGTCCATAGGACAACAATCAGTCGTATATTGCACAAATCTGGCCTTTATGGAAGAGTGGCAAGAAGAAAGCCATTTCTTAAAGATATCCATAAAAAGTGTCGTTTAAAGTTTGCCACAAGCCACCTGGGAGACACACCAAACATGTGGAAGAAGGTGCTCTGGTCAGATGAAACCAAAATTGAACTTTTTGGCAACAATGCAAAACGTTATGTTTGGCGTAAAAGCAACACAGCTGAACACACCATCCCCACTGTCAAACATGGTGGTGGCAGCATCATGGTTTGGGCCTGCTTTTCTTCAGCAGGAACAGGGAAGATGGTTAAAATTGATGGGAAGATGGATGGAGCCAAATACAGGACTATTCTGGAAGAAAACCTGATGGAGTCTGCAAAAGACCTGAGACTGGGACGGAGATTTGTCTTCCAACAAGACAATGATCCAAAACATAAAGCAAAATCTACAATGGAATGGTTCAAAAATAAACATATCCAGGTGTTAGAATGGCCAAGTCAAAGTCCAGACCTGAATCCAATCGAGAATCTGTGGAAAGAACTGAAAACTGCTGTTCACAAATGCTCTCCATCCAACCTCACTGAGCTCGAGCTGTTTTGCAAGGAGGAATGGGAAAAAATGTCAGTCTCTCGATGTGCAAAACTGATAGAGACATACCCCAAGCGACTTACAGCTGTAATCGCAGCAAAAGGTGGCGCTACAAAGTATTAACTTAAGGGGGCTGAATCATTTTGCACGCCCAATTTTTCAGTTTTTCATTTGTTAAAAAAGTTTGAAATATCCAATAAATGTCGTTCCACTTCATGATTGTGTCCCACTTGTTGTTGATTCTTCACAAAAAAAGACAGTTTTATATCTTTATGTTTGAAGCCTGAAATGTGGCAAAAGGTCGCAAAGTTCAAGGGGGCCGAATACTTTCGCAAGGCACTGTATATAATGGACTGCTGAATAAACTGTAGGTTGTTCTTTCTTCAGCTTGGCTTGTAATATGATAGCAAATTGACAATTTCATTGTTTTGTATTCTGCACTGGCACAAACTTAAACCTTAAAAAATATATTAGCAAAGATATACAGTAAGCAATTAGACCGTTTCAACTTGAGGTTTGCCATATTACTTACACTACATGAGTATGTTGAACATCTCATTCCAAAATTACGGGCATTGATATGGAGTTGGTCCCCCCTTTGCCGCTATAACAGCCTATACTTTTCTGGGAAGGCGTTCCACTGGATGTTGGAACATTGCTGCAGGGACTTGCTTCCATTCAGCTACAAGAGCATTAGTGAGGTCAGACTCTGATGTTGGGCGATTAGGCCTGTCTCTCAGTCCAATTCATTCCAAAGGTGTTCAATGCGGATGAGGTGTCATAACTCTCCTGTGACGATCTGAAGGATCAGTGGGTCCGCTCTACAGCTTGCTCGCTCTCTTGTAGAGGGGGAGATTGGGAAGTCGGCTGTTTTATGGGCGGTCATAAAATACGCTGCCTCCATGCTCTGTAGTGTTCAAGATTGGAATGTAAACTGTGGAACACCGAGAGACCCTTGGACATCAAAAGTTTGAATAATTAAACAATATTTATATATTTGAGAATGTGGGAGTGGTCCGTGGACATTTAAGGGACAGTCATGACGAGTGTGTTTAATTTGGTGGTCTCATGAAAGACAGGAAACACTCACTACTGTGTCTTTGGTTGTGTACACTTCCTAATTATGGGGTTTACATCTAAATATTGTGTAAAACATATGATTTCATATGAAACTATTTGTGAAAAGATTAAATGTAATGTTAGCCTTCTAAATGATAGTATGGATTTTCATATAACGTTTAACTAGTCGTGAAGCCAGACATCACATTAGGCGTCATATAACCCCTTCTTCCACAGAGTGTAAAACCCACTTCCTACAAAATGTACATTAAGTCAGAGAACACCGAGACGGAGTCCCCACATTTGAATGGCTACAACCAAGGACAAGAACAGAGAATGCGGAGATCATTCTCACGTTGAAATGGCAAAGAAATCAACAAACTAAAGAACAATTTTGCAGACTGCAGCTGTAAATACTTTATTCTGGTAAACGCATTCGACCTAAGAACAGTTCCTAATGGTCCTCTGAAGCATCCATTGTAACAACTACAACACACTGTGACTCCTGGGGAACGCAACCAGAGACTTTTCTGTCGACTCTCTCCAGCAGACGGACCGGCGACCACAGAAAGAGACAACAAGACATACACTCGTAAATATGTAAATTGAAATGCATTTTCGAATGAGCGGTCGTTTATGTAAAGTATTAGCAATTTCTATGAGTGTAGTTATCAGCTATGAGTTTCCCGCTCTTGAGCGGTCCACACCCCCTTCCCTTGTCTACCAAGCCGTCATATCTATTTTGTCCGCTAGGGACTTTATCAATGCATTGTGTTGGTAGCCAATATCTACTGTTTATTTGTTATATATTTCTGTGATTATTTAGTTAGTAAATAAATAATTAAGCCAATTTGTATATCGCTGATTCATCATTTAGGCTAGGGTTCATGCAGATATCCAAGGGTTTGCGACATTCAGTAATGAGAACTGATGAGGTAATAATGATACGTTAATAGAAGACTAATCTATAAGATGTGAAAATATCTGAAGAGTCAATTCAGGAAATAGAGAATCTATAAAAAATGTCCCTACTTAATTAAAGTTTACATGATTAGTTTAATTACGTAATAATAATTACACAGAGAATTGATGATAAAATAACAGTCTTCACATTTAAGGAGGTCAGGGCTCTGTTCAGGCCAGTCAGATTCATCCACACCGATCTCAACAAACCATTTCTCTATGGACTTCACTTTGTGCACAGGGGCTTTGTCATGCTGAAATAGGATTTGGCCTTCCCCAAACTGTTGCCACAAAGTTGGAAGCACAGAATCGTCTAGACTGTCATTGTAAGCTGTAGCGTTAATATTTCCTTTCACTGACCTAGGCCGAACCATGAAAAACAGCCCCAGAGCATTAAACTTTACAGTTGGCACTGTGCATTGGGGTAGGTTCTCCTGGCATAAGCCAAACCTAGATTTGTCCGTCGGACTGCCAGATGGTGTATCGTGATTCATCACTCCAGAGAATGCGTTTCCACTGCTCCAGAGTCCAACGGTGGCGAGCTTTACCCCACTCCAGCCGATGCTTGGCATTGCGCATGGTGATCTTAGGCTTGTGTACGACTGCTCGGCCATGGAAACCCATTTCACGAAGCTCCAGATGAACAAAATTTGTGCTGACGTTACTTCCAAAGTCAGTTTGGAACTAGGTAGTGAATGTTGCAGCTGAGGACAAACTAACTTTAGCACTCGGCGGTCCCGTTCTGTGAGTTTGTGTGGCCTACCACTTCGCGGCTGAGCCGTTGTGGCTCCTAGATGTTTCCACTTCACAATAACAGCTCTTACAGTTGACCGTGGCAGCTCTAGCAGGGCAGAACTGACTTGTTGGAAAGGTGGCATCCTATGACTGTTCCACGTTGAAAGTCACTTCCACGTTGAAAGTCAATGTTATACACTCGACAGCAACGGGTGTGGCTGAAGTAGTCAAAGCCACTAATTTGAAAGGGTGTCCACATACTTTTTTATATATAGTGTACTTAGTGTACTCAATAGTGTACTCAACCACTATGGGACATGAGATTACAATAAGGCCCGTGTTGCCCCTCGCCCTACGAGGGGTTAATCTTGGCCACCTCACCCACCACAGTTCTGGTGCAGTTAGCTTTAGGCCTACCAGGTTCTCTTGACCCTGGTGGAATCCACCTTAGGGACTTTTGGGGATTGTGATTCTGCTCCACCCGGAAACCATTGCCAAGCCAACGCATTATTCTGATCTTGATTTGATGGGTGATATTCTGTCTTTTAGTCTTCCTGTAGAGTTCGAGGTTGGTGATTTTATTTGGCCAGAAAATGCAGCAGATTCTTCTGAGGCATCCATTATGGAATGCCTCAACTTTCTTAATGTCTACTTTGACGACCCGCGAGCATTCAGACCCATACAACAGGACATATCTTCCATTGCTGTTGTATAGGTGGATCTTTGCTTTAAGGCTGTACTGTTTGGACATCCAGATGGAGTTGGGAGAAGACACCCTGAGCTTTTCTCAATCTTGCCTTGATGCCCTTTTTGAGCCCTGCTGTCCTTGCTGTTGAGGCTGCTCAGGTATAGGAAGTCATCCACAAACCCAAGTGGGTCACTTTTTACAGCGACTGGTGCCAGGATTTCAAAGTTTTAAAATGATTTCAGTACAAATGTAATGATCTATGAAATGTTGCATCGCATTACAGTGCTCCTTAAATGCAAGGTTGTTAGAATGGTGTGTACAAGATACCATGATTCGAGGTGAAAAAACAATGAGTGTCAATGAATTCTCATTTATTGGTTTGTGAAAATATTTTTTCCCATTATCAACGCAGCATTCAACGTCGACATTATATGACCTTGAAAGAAATGACTCCTTAGAAACCATCTAATTGAAAGTTGAGCCTGCATACCAAAACTATATGCACAGGAAATCAGCATTATTACTCTGTAACAATTGACATGAATCATACCTTCATAAAACAGACATTACACATCTATAAACACTTTAAGTATTAAACAATATTAGTGATTCATTAATATATAGATATATAGTCTGGCACAGCGGTTGCGTCATAATACCCATAAAACCTAGCGATAAAACCAGGCAATGGTTCCTATCATATTTTCACCATTCATTTTTGCATCTGGGATTTTAGAACTACTTCATATAAGGTCTGTGTTTTGAGTAGGCTTACCCTGGCGTGACATTTTGATAACCGTGTAATTCTCTCTTGTACAAGGTGAGTTTTATTAATATATCCTCCTTTACTCTCAAAAATATGCGCATCCTGCGCATCATCTCTAGTTGACACTGTCAGCTACTGTTCACCAGCGCGATCAGAGAACTGGTAGCTAGTTAGCAGAGCAGTAGGTCAAACAATGATTTTGTTTTACTTAGCCTAGATAAATGTTTATACAGTGTGTCGACTTTGGTGTCTATTTCAAAACTTTTTCTAAGGCTGAGCATAAGAGCATTTAAAGGGGAGAAGACCACTATAATAAGTCTGCCATGTGGAGAAGTCTAGCTATAGTGAGGGGCAATTTACCGGTTTGGTCAGGACCAGCATGAGGGATAAAGTTTATCCTGTGTTGGTGAGTGTAGCTAGTAAGTTAAGTTTGAGCAGCTTAGCAATACAGTGATTTCTATACAGCTGTCGACATTCTACAAGGAAAGAGCCCACTTAATCAATATAATAATCATTAACCAGATTGCCCCGGATGACAGACTTCGATGAGTGATAACGGCGTTCTAGAATGTTGTCATTGATGAGAATGAATTTAAAAAAAATCTATTGACATTCAGCATGTATTGTAGTTTCATGACCAGAGACACATCTTCAAAGGCAGTATTTATTTATTTGGGGTTGTACATGCATTCACAGTCTTGATTTATAGGGTAGCCTAGTGGTTAGAGCGTTGGACTAGTAACCAGAAGCTTGCAAGTTCAAACCCCTGAGCTGACAAGGTACAAATCTGTCGTTCTGCCCCTGAACAGGCCCCTGAACACCCACTGTTCCTAGGCCGTCATTGAAAATAAGAATTTGTTCTTAACTGACTTGCCTAGTTAAATAAAGATAAAATAAAATGTGATTGATATGTCAAATGATCAAATCTCAAGTTATCAAAATGTGTTTATTAAATATTCTACAGTACAGCTGTATTGTTATCAATCAAATCAAGCTTTATTTATATAGCACATGTCTTACAACGAATGCTTTTCAAGGTGTTCAAAGTCATGCATTGAAAGGCATGTGGCACTTAACATCCTTCCTCTGGCCAAGTCTATATAGGTGACGAGGGGCTGTACTACATGCAAATGCCTCCATGGAGCTCATAAGTATAGCCATGCAGCCTATTTTGGCGGTTCACAATATCGGCCATACAGATGTGGAAAGCGAGTGCAGGAAGCCATTTCTTCTTGAATCTGAGCCAGAACAACCGCTACCCTCCCTGCGATCCCTGTCTGTACCAGGCATTATAAAAAACAAGGGCACCTGGGAAATGAAGGCATCCTGGCTGGCAGGCAACAGTTGAACAGCGCACCAACCCCAACTGGCACACTATGAGTAGAGAAAGGTTGGTGGCCAGCAATTATGGAGCAGTGGTTAGAGCCAAGTTAATTACTTCTCCGCTGCTAAAAAGGGTCCTCAGTCGTTGGATGGGGTGTTGTCTGTAAAATAGGGCACATATAACAAAGAGGAGGGCACCAGACCATCCGGTTACGCATCAAGGCAAATGGCTACAGGGATGGATGTGCAGGAGTCTGGGCTTTGGGTCATGGGGTCTGGGATACTGGGTGCCTCACCGGATGATCTGGTGAAAATATAATCATCCTCACAGCTCACTAAAGACTTGTCAGTAAAAAAGTCACAACAGTCATTAATGCTAGCCTATGCTGGTTTTCTTTTTACTTTTTACTACAGTTTGTGGTTATCTAGAAAAATGTCCTAAGCACCTACTATAGCTAACAACAGTTCTGTATGATAGCCATTAGCAAAATTACAGGTGAATATATAAATAAAAGTTACATTGTCCAACAGAGATTTGTGCGGTTATGAAAACGTCATGCCAGGGTAAGCCTACACGAAACACAAACCTTATATGAAGTAGTTCTAAAATCCCAGAAGCAAAAATGAATGGTGAAAAAACTATTGGAACCATTTCTGTGTTCTACCGCTAGGTTTTATATTATTATGACTCATACTGTGGTACTCAATGCATTTAAAGATACACATTTTATTTTACCATATGTATTTAAAGTATACTTTAAAAGTGTATTTTGATGTAATTCCTAGGGTTTCACCGCCCCATTGAAATGAATGGACCACTTAGCAGCGTTGCCTTCTATAAATTGGTGTATGTGTGCCTTATATTACCACAGTTTTCTTATACTCATACCCAGGTTGAGTTAAATAGTCTACCAACTGGTCACACCATGCTATTTCAATGTGAAAAACTGAACAAAAATATTAACGCAACATGTAAAGTGTTGGTCCCATGTTTCACGAGCTGAAATAAAAGATCCCAGAAATGTTCCATATGTGGACATTGAAGTCATGGCAAGGGCGGACTTACCAAATTTCTACTTTTCAACGTCCATGGACATCCGGTGTCATTTGGTGCTCAGTGGGTGAGGATGCTAGTTAAAGTAAATGGGGAGAGGGAGAGAGAGTCCAGAGTTTTAACACTTGCTTTGACCCCCAGACGACAGAAAGAAAAAAGTTATCAGCTGAACATAACAGAATGCCAGTGGAAGGGAGGACAGTGGCATGTGACTACATGTATCAAATAATCTCTCACACCATGTTACTTCATTCCTCAGTGTCAACATGCACAGACGCAAAGATGGGCCCAGTCACCATCCCCACGCATTCACGCACGCACGTATACACACACACACACACACACACACACACACACACACACACACACACACACACACACACACACACACACACACACACACACACACACACACACACACACAAACACACACACACACACACACACACACACACACACACACACACACACACACACACACACACACAGAGAGAGAAAAATAAACTCAGTTTGTTGGTAGCATACACAGTTTAGCAGATGTTATAACGGATGCAGCTGAATTCTTGTGTTAATAGCTCCTAACAATGCAGCAAAAATGTCAAACAAGTACACAATTAATAACAAGAATCAAGAAATCTGCACTCTATCTTTATTGTAAGCAGGGTTCCACAAACAGTGGTTGCTCTGAGGACTGTGTTTATAGAATGCTGTATCCATTTCCTTTCAATTTGGATAGGAAAGATGCTGCTGGGTAAATGGTCCTTAGAAATTTGCAAATATATATATTAATGTGTTTTTGTTGATGTTCAGTAGGAGGCAGATGCCTGGCCTAGAGTGTGTTCTCTGCCAAGAGTAGCCAATATTATGAGTTCCCAGTAAGACAACCTGGTTGACCTCTAATGACCGTTACACCTGACCTGGTGCTCCAGGCCAGAATGCCTTTTTAAAAATGTTGTTTTGCATATCGATGTTGATACAATCCAGTCTTATGTGAAGGCCTGACATTAGTTCCACCAGGTTATCTTGGCCTGGATACGCTCTAGGCCAGGTATTGCATTTGCACCATACTTCAGATCCCCCTTCTACCAGATATTGGATAGTTAAACTTAAATTATTTTCTAAGAAAATTCCAAGGACTATGTACTCAGTGGCATTCTTATGAATTACAATACGACGTGGCAGCATACATAAAAAAAAATGTATTTCACGTTTTATTTAACTAGGCAAGTCAATTAAAAGGATCAGACTCTTTTTTTCAATTTTCGCCTAAAATGACATACCCAAATCTAACTGCCTGTAGCTCAGGGCTTGAAGCAAGGATATGCATATTCTTGATACCATTTGAAAGGAAACACTTTGAAGTGTATGGAAATGTGAAAGGAATGTAGGAGAATATAACATATTAGACCTGGTAAAAGATAATACAAAGAAAAAAGCATTCGTTTTTTTGTTGTTGTTCCGTCTTTGAAATGCAAGAGAAAGGCCACACTGTATTATTCCAGTTTAGGCACAATTTAGATTTTGGCCACTAGATGTCAGCAGTGTATTTTTAGACTGATTCAATGAACCATTGCATTTCTGTTCAAGATTTGTATCAAGACTGCCCAAATGTGCCTAATTGGTTTATTAATACATTTTCAAGTTCATATCTGTCCACTCCCCTCAAACAATAGCTGTAATTGCTACTGTAAATTGAACAGTGCAGTTAGATTAACAATAATTGAAGCTTTCTGCCCATATCAGATATGTCTAGTCCTGGTAAATTTTCTTGTTACTTAAAACGTCATGCTAATCACATTAGCGCACGTTAGCTCAACCGTCCCGTGGGAGGGACACCGATCCCATAGAGGTAAACTTCTTATGGGCAGGTAACGTCCCACCTGGCGAAATTGCAGAGCGCAAAATTCAAATTACAGAAATATAAATATTTAACATTCATATAAATACAAGTATTATACATCAAAATAAAGCGCAACTTCTTGTTAATCCAGCCGCTGTGTCAGATTTCAAAAAGGCTTTACGGCGAAAGCACACCATGCAATTATCTGAGGACAGCGCCCCGCATACAAAAGCATGAAAAACATTTTTCAACCAGGCAGGTGCGACACACGAAAGTCAGAAATAGCGATATAAAAAATGCCTTTCCGTTGAAGATCTTCTGTTGCCACTCCAAAAGGCCCCAGTTACATCACAAATGGTCCTTTTGTTCGATAATGTCTTTCTTTATATCCATAAAAACTCAGTTTAGTTGGCGCGCTTCATTCAATAATCCTCCTTCAAAATGCATACAAAATGAATCCCGACCGTTACCAATAAACGTATCCAAACAAGTCAAACAACGTTTATAATCAAACCTTAGGTACCCTAATAGGTAAATAAACGATACAATTTAAGACGGAGAATAGTATGTTCATTACCGGAGATAAATAACAAAGAATGTGCTTTCATCCAAGCGCATGGAAACACTACAGCCAAAATGGGAGCCACTTAGAAAAAATACAACTTCTAGCTAATTTTTCCAAAAACCAGCCTGAAACTCTTTCTAAAGACTGTTGACATCTAGTGGAAGCCCAAGAAACTGCAATCTGGGAGGACTTTGCCTCAAACATGAAAGCCATTGGAAACAGTGTTAGGCTGAATTATTTTTTTGTTGCTGGATGGTTTGTCCTCGGAGTTTCGCCTGCCATATCAGTTCTGTTATACTCACAGACATAATTTTAACAGTTTTCGAAACTTTAGAGTGTTTCCTATCCAAATCTACCAAGTATATGCATATCCTAGCATCTGGGCCTGAGTAACAAGCAGTTTACTTTGGGCACGCTTTTCATCCAGACGTGAAAATACTGCCCCCTACCCAAGAGAGGTTAAAATAACTAACTTTGTCCTTCCAAATAGCCTGAGTGTACTTATTTCTCATTTGCCTGAACGAGAGCCAGTCAGCCTGAGTATCCGTGTGCCGAGCCTTTCGCCAAATTCAATTCTTGAGGTGAGGTAACTCTGTAAGATCACAGTCGAACCAGGGGCTGAACCTGTTTTTTAATTTAAAAAAATGTATGGGGGCGTGTTTGCTAACAATACCGTCTTCAACGGAGGGGATCAAGCTGATTTCTATACCATTTTACAGAGGCCAGGTCATAAAGGAAGACTTTTCATTAAAGTTTTTTATCAAGCGTCTATGACAAATCAGGACAGGTCGTTTCACTGAGCAGTCATTACGAACACAGGCTGTAAAACAGTGATCACTAAGGTCATTACAGAAAACACCAGACTGATACCTATCAGGATTATTGGTGAGGATAACATCGAGGAGAGTAGCCTTTTCTAGGTGTTTGCAGTCATAGTTTGTGGGATTGGTAATAATCTGAGAAATGATTAATGATTCACCAAATTATATTTTGAAAGAGGAAGTAAAGTACTTTTAAGGATATGTTTTCATTTCAGTCTCCTCCATCTCCACTAACCAAAGCTAATTGTATGGATTTTCTTCCTAATAATAATGTAAAATTAATATCTGTACAGAAAGACTCATGTGAAGGCCAAATTACAGAGGAGGAACTTCTTGATGCAATTAAAGCCTTTAAGGCTGGGAAAACTCCAAGGCTGGATGACATACCAGTGGAAATATACCAAACTTTTTTTGATATACTCAGAGGACCATTATTAGCATGTTTTAACCACTCCTATATAAACACTAGATTATCGACACACAACAAGGTCTGATTTCATTATTACTGAAACAGGATCCAAGTGTTGTATATATAAATATCCAGTCCATTAAAAATATTGGAGGCCTCTTACATTTCAGTGTTGTGATGTAAAAATTCTAGCTAAATGCTTGGCGCATGGAATTAAAAAGGTATTGTCAGATATATTCCCTACACAGCCTCATAGAGGATCTAGATACTTTTAATATCTTCTGGATTAAAATTAAATTATGATATATTATGTATTGGATCACAAAAAAATTCTACTTTTATATTACCCTGTAGTTTACCAATAAAATGGTCTGACGGGGATGTGGACATACTCAGTATACAAATCCTAAAAGAAAGAAATTATCTCACTCCAATAAATGTTTATAGAAAGTTAGCAAAAATAGATAAGATCTTGCTACCATGGAAAGGAAAATACCTGTCTATTTATAGAAAAATCACCATGATTAACTCTTTAGTCACATCACAGTTTACCTATTTGCTTATGGTTTTGCCTACACCTAGTGAGCTGCTTTTAAATTATATGAACAAAAAATATTCCATTTTATTTGTAATGGCAAGCCAGACAAAATTAAAAGGGCCTATTTATATAACGAATATGAATTCGGAGGGCAGAAATGATTAAATATTAAATCATTAGACCTCTCACTAAAGGCATCAGTCATACAAACGTTATACTTCAATCTGGATTGGTTCTCTAGTAAATTAGTAAGAATGTCTCAAGAGCGGCCTTTTTCCCTTTATTCAGATTACACCTGCTCACTTTCAGATATTTGAAAACAAAATAACCTCCAAAATATCGTTATTTTTTCAACAAGCCTTAGAAGGTTGGTTGCAAATTCAGTTTAATCCACCTGAAAATACAGAACAAATAATACAACAAATATTGTGGTTAAATTCAAATATACTAATTGATTAAAAAAAACATATTTTTTGATAAGATGTTTAAAAAAAGTATAATTTTTGTAAATTATATCATATATAAGACTGGTGCCAGAATAACAACCTATCCCTCAACGTAACCAAGACTAAGGAGATGATTGTGGACTACAGGACAAGGAGCACCAAGCACGCCCCCATTCTCATGCCCCCCCCCCCCCTCTTTTACACTGCTGCTACTCTCTGTTTATCTTATATGAATAGTCAATTTAACTATACGTTCATGTACGTACTACCTCAATTGGCCCGACCAACCAGTGCTCCCGCACATTGGCTAACCGGGCTATCTGCATTGTGTCCCACCACCTGCCAACCCCTATTTTACGCTACTGCTATTCATCATATATGCATAGTCACTTTAACCATACCTACATGTACGTACTACCTGAATAAGCCTGACTAACTTGTGGCTGTATATAGCCTTGCTTCTCTTATTTTCAAATGTCTTTTTACTGTTGTATTATTTCTTTACTTGCACGCACACACACACACACACACACACACACACACACACACACACATATATTTTTTTCACACTATTGGTTAGAGCCTGTAAGTAAGCATTTCACTGTAAGGTCTACCTACACCTGTTGTATTCGGCTCACGTGACAAATAAACTTTGATTTGATTTGGTGGAGTTATGTCACACATGCAGCTAACACAGACATATGGAAATGTCTGCTCTACCCAAAATTACAACCCCAAAAATGGAAGAGGCAAGTAAAAGGGGAAAAAGTAAGGAACTTGTCTGTCGGCACTGCATTGACAGCTGTGTCATTTAATTGCAAAATAGTTGGGGAGAGATTTTCTATGTACCGATTCCATGGCACATGGTTTATGAATTGACGGATTCAAAACTTTGAATTTTTCAATTTAAATTATAATACAAAATTCTTGCAACCAATAGAAGATTGGACGCAGAGTCATTAGATCATTTTATTTTGGTAATGTCCATATGTAGCTTGTTTTTGGTCACAAATCCAGGAATGGCAACATTTACCTAGAACTAATGCTGCAGATAGCAATACTGGGTGATTTGACATGTCATAGTCAATCAATTAATAATATAATTATTATTTCAGCAAAAAAAAAAAATCTTTAATTTGCAATCTGTGGAAACTATGAGAATAAAAAGGTTCAGTACTTTTCTGAAGCATCACAGCACAGTTGAAAAATATATGGCAAATAGAAATCCAAAATGGATGGTGCTAACTTCTTGGTGCACCCATCCAGTTAGCGGGATCATTTTCGTCAACATTCGCTGAATTGTAGAGCGCCAAATTCAAATTAACTTACTAAAAATGTTTAATTTTCATTAAATCACAAGTGCAATATAGCAAAATACAGCTTAGTTTGTTGTTAATCCACATGGAGTGTCAGATTTCAAAAAAGCTTTTTGGCGAAAGCTAATTAATAACTTAAAAATCATACAATGTGATTTTCTGGATTTTTGTTTTAGATTCCGTCTCTCACAGTTGAAGTGCACCTATGATAAACATTACAGACCTCTACATTCTTTGTAAGTAGGAAAACCTGCAAAATCGTCAGTGTATCAAATACTTGTTCTCCCCACTGTATATGTACTTATACCATGGCATTGCTGAATATTCCTTTCTTATTGGCTTGAAGGGCGTTCTAGAGCGTGCTTTATTTCCATATAACGCACGGTATTCATAGGTTGCACCTCCGTCACTAGGCTGTGCCATGACACTCCTGTGAGGATCCAAAGATCAGGTTTACAATGTATCTGCCTTTCACCAAACCCCTCTCACTCGCAGCGGGAAGAGGGATTGATGTGGGGGTTTTATAACACCTCACGCCTGGTCGTATGCAGCAGAGGACTTTTCTTTTGGTCTTCAGTAGTGGTGATTGGACATTTTGCTGTCCAAAAACTCTAACGTCTAAAAGTGAACACTGGAACAATATTTCTATCATCCAAATGTGGGGACCCTGACAGCAGTGTATTGTTAGTAGATTGCGTTCCATGTAGAAGGTCGGCAGGAGGGGGGCTGTAAGTGTGGGAGGTCAGCATCACAGAGTCGGCCGTAGATTGTGTAGACATCGAAATTGGGACCCAGATAGCACGCGTCTGCCCAACGTAGGCACGATGTGTACATGATACATCAAAGGAAGATGTAGTAAGGAGAGTGTTAGGACATTGGCAAGACGTCTTGCAGATGTATTTTGAATGCCTACATTCTAAAGTCTACATCGTTTATACGTCGGCCAGGCATCCATATTCTATTCTGATGTCTCGGCGGCGTCTTGCCTATGTGCAAACGCTCTCCAAACTACATATTCCCTACGCATTTTGATACGTCGTCCGAAGGTGTGTGTGCTGACTGGGGAGGAGTGCCACAATGCTGCCTTCTCTCGAAGCATAATCATTCCTCGCCCGCGGGGCACGTTTCACATCTTTTAGGCATAGCCTACCCATGGACAGTCACACATTTTTGGGTCATGATTGGCAATACTTTTATCAGAATTTGTATAAAGCCTACAGGCTTAAATAAATTAATAAAAGTGCATTTTCTGATTTACAGTTAATGTCCCATGCATTCTTTTCACCACATGGCTCAAATGTTACCTTTTTCTGTAAATATATTCATAACATATTCACTGCTCTTAGCCTGTAATGAAACCTTCATTCCATATTGTAGTAACTTGACAAGGAATGCCCACATGCATTTCTATATAACTCCTCAACATGTGATAGTCGCCTTGAACAGATCCGACATTGGGTGATGACCTCATCAAAGGGGAAAGGTCACAGTCAATGGCAATGCTTATAATACCCATGCACACATAAATAGCAATTATACTGTACTGCCGGTAAGTACAATACATATTGAATGTAATATAGAGTCCACACTATAACACTTCTCCCCCTTTAATTTCAACCCCACCTGTAAGGAAAGAACATAAGGTTAACCAGACAACCACATCAGTGTTTTCTTTTCTCTTTTTCCCAACACTTTAGAACTTCTGCTAGTGTTACTGTAAATGTAAACAAACAAAAAAATATGACAGTCCTTACTTCTTTTCATCTAGGTCTGCTGTTCCAACCAAACACTAACACCACGAGACTCTCAGTCTCAACTACAGAGAAATTATTTCAGGAGGCTTGTGACTACCTTGTGATTTTATTTTTTATATTTTTTATATATCCGTTATTTTACCAGGTAAGTTGACTGAGAACACGTTCTCATTTGCAGCAACGACCTGGGGAATAGTTACAGGGGAGAGGAGGGGGATGAATGAGCCAATTGTAATGATCTGATCTGTGCAGTACTCCTGGTGTGCCACGAGACACAGGTAAGGTATGTACCGGTGAAGCTAGGTCTGTTCCTCAGATACTGTTTCCTGTGGGGGTTTCAACTTGTGTACTACCACCCGCAGCTGTTCTGTCTGAAAACATGGTATTTTCTTTGTCATAGCGCAGGCGGATGTGGTCCTGGTGTCTGCGCATGACTCAACCATCAGTCAGTTTGACCACAAAGGAGACTGGACCACTCTGATTCCAAATGATACCTGGGAACCAGCACTGGCTGCTGTTTGTGAAGTTGCGGATGTAGACAGTGTCATTGGGTTTCAACTGTCTCTCCCTCGCGTGGTGGTCATGTCTCTATTTTTGTTCCACTCGTGCTTTGATGTCTGGACGCAGTAGATCCAGGTGAGCTTTTGGCTTTCTGCCCATCAACATCTCAGCTGGAGCCGGTCCTGTTGTTGTGTTCAGCGTGATGCAGTACTTGAACAAGAACTGAGAGAGCTTAGTTGTGATGGTTCCCTAAGTCATCCTTTTAAGTCCCTCTTTCAGTGTCTGCACAGCCTGCTCCTCGAAGCCATTTGAGGCCGGGTGAAAAGGAACGCTGCGGACATGACGAATCCCGTTTCTCCGCATGAATTCTTGGAACAAGTCACAGGTAAAGGTTTTGTGGAATGTTTTTGTATTTTCCCCTGCATATGCCTGTTACATAAGCAAGGAGACACACTTTCAGTTCATTACACAGAAAGTCAACCAGTCCGTTTTTTTTACATCCATTATGAATGACAACAGTTCTTCTCTCAATGCAAAAATATATTTCCAACACTCCCCCTCATTAACCACCAAGCCTCGGTAAAATAGAACATTGTCATGCTCTGATCCCATATCTCCACATAGTTCTGCGAACAGCTGTGTGCACAGTGGATGTGGTTTGATGTGCAGTAGTTCACAATCGAAGTTACCTGCTGCTGCTTATCTCTGAGTTCTGTGCTCAGTTATTTTGCTGCCAGTTGCTCTGTGTATCATACAATGCGTCCATCTGGCAGAAGGAGATACATTCATAACTAAAGTATCGAGGCCTGCTCGCCGTCCCGCCATTCGAGCCCCATCTGTGCAAAAGCCCACCATTCGATCCCATGGAATCTGTTTTTGGTATTTTGTAGTCACCCACCACACTGTGTCGTTGCATGCTCTGGAATTGTGAGATAGAACAATATGTCCTCGCCAATAGCATCCCCCGACATGTATAGCGAACAAAAGTCAATGCGTGGGCATCTCGGCCCTCACAGCTAACGTCCGTTTGGAGAGCATAAACTGGGGAGTTTTTGAATCGTTCAGTCGGTTTCCTCTTGATTGCTAGGAATAGCATAAATTCTTTGTTTAACAGCGTTATCTGACAAAGGTATTGATGTGAGTCTTTGCAATAGTGTAGCAAGCCTGTAGCAGGCCTAGCCATTCACCGTGGGAATTATTCAAGTGCAACGGTCAAGTGTGACCTTTTCCCATGATCTAAGGGTGCTCTCTGCTTGGAATGTATCTTTTAGATATGAATAATTTTCATTTAGAATTTTAAGGTTGACCCAATTACAATGATTTTGAGATACAAAGACGATATTATACTCTTTATTTGTGTATATATTTATTTGAATTATTTTGGAAATTCTCCCGCAACCCCATATCAGTCGACCTCTAGTTTGGGAACCGCTGGTCTAGGATTCACCGAGAATAGTGCGACAAACAAAAAGCATCCAGTCAGCAGCAGTTATGTGGGTGAAAACAGCTCGTTGATGAGAGAGGTTGAAGGAGAATGTCAAGAATCGTGCAAGCTAACAAGCAGGCCACAAACAGACAAATAACGGCGCAGTACAACAGTGGTGTGCAGAACGGCATATCGGAACTCACAACTCGTCAGTACTTGTCACGGATGGGCAATTGCAGCAGACGACCACGATTGACCATGATTGTTCCACTCCTATCAGCTAAAAACAAGAATAAGTGGCTCCAGTGGGAAACCGATCACAGACACTGAACAATTTGGGAATGGAAAAACATCGCTAGGAACATGACAGCGAGTTCAGATTACTTGAGTGGCCTGCGCAGTTCCCAGACCTCAACCTAATAGAGCATCTTTGGGATGAGTTGGAACGGGCAGTTCACAGCATGAATGTACCGCCGTCCAATCTGCAGCAACTGCGTGACACCATCGCGTCAGCACGGACCAACATCCCTGTGGAACGTTTCCGACACCTTGTAAAATGCCCCAGAGAATTCAGGTTGTTCTGGGGGCAAAGGGGGGTCCGACCCAGTACTTGATGTACCTAATAAACTGTCCGGTGAGCCAAAAGTATTCAGACCCATTGGATTTCTTCACATTTTATTGTGTTACAAAGTCGGATTGAAATGGATTGAATTAATCTACACAAAATATTCTGAAATTTCAAAGTGATTTATTTATTTTCTATTTAGAAAATCATGATGAAAATATAGTCGTTGCATAAGTACTCAAACCCTTTGTTTACACAAGCCTAAATTAGTCCAGAAATAAAATGTGGCTTGACAAATCACATGATAAGTTACATCACTTTGTCTTTCTGTATGTGTCTTTCTGCCTTTTCATTGCTGCGATGTGTTGTCTTTGACTTGACCTCCTGCTCGCTCTTGTGTACCTCGCTTCTCCCTCTCAGATAAATATTTTAATAATTTTACCTTTCCCTCTTCCTTTCTTTTAGCATTTCTTTCCCTTTCCTTTTCCAGATATTGTTGATATTGCACAGGGGCAGTTTATCCTCTCTCTAGACCCATTTATACCTAGTTCTAACATGTCAGTTGTCCTGATCTTGTCCATTTTCTGATTGTGCCCACATTTGTCAACAGGTGTAGACAATCAAAAGACGCATTGTGAACTGATTGTGATTCGATCATCCTGACCACCTTTGGAGTTAGTCGAAGACGCATCTTGTTCGGATATCCTTGAAGTGTAAACGAATCCTGACAATGAAAGCATTTCAATTTGGCCGATCTCATGGTTGTCCCACACTAAAAAAAATTATCACACTGGCCAGTTGAGGTAGTAGTTATGGACAATAATACCTCTATAATAATATTGGAAAACATTGTACAGAAAGACCAAGGACTGTAATATCAGGAGTGGGACCAGGAGAACCCAATGCCACTTTTATTCAGAGCTGGACATCATATAGGGTAACCATCCCACCACCAGTCCACTATTCAATCTGGACAGCGCTGTGGAGGATGGAGATATTGAGCTGCTGAGCGCTTTTATAAATGTTTTTGTAACGTGAAGAATAGTCTAATTCAGTTGCTATAATAGGTATGAAAATAACAGTCTACAGTGGTATTAGAATACAGTTGCTTGTCTATGGAAATGTACAACTCCACTCTGGCTCGATCTAAAGGTGCAGGTGGAAAATTAGGCCTATACATTATATCGTGCCATAGAGTTGACCCTTCGGTAAGCCCAACCCACCTTGGTTACTGTTGCACTCAGGCAACATTTTCCCAGGAAGCCCAATTCCCCATTAAACCACAGGTGAAATCACCTCACAATGATCTCAAACTGTGTTTCTAATACACAATGAAATTAAACACAGACTACACAGCCAATCAGAATGAGTTTTATTCCCACAAAAATGATTACAGACAAATAATTCTTAGTTTCATCAGCTGTCTGAGTGGCTGGTCTCAGACGATCCCGCATCTGAAGAAGCCAGATGTGGAGGTCCTGGGCTGGCGTGGCTACACGTGGTCTGCGGTTGTGAGGCCGGTTGGACGTACTGCCAAATTCTTTAAAACGACGTTGGAAGCCGTTTATGGTAGAGAAATTAGCATTATATTCACTGGCAACAGCCCTGGTGGACTTTCCTGCAGTCAGCATGTTCCCTCAAAACTTGTGACATTGTGTTGTTTGACAAAACTGCACATTTTAGAGTGGCCTTTTATTGTCCCTGCACAAGGTGCACCTGTGTAACGATCATGCTGTTTCATCAGCTTCTTGATATGCCACACCTGTCATGGGGATGGATTATCTTGGCAAAGGAGAAATGCTCACTAACAGGGATGTAAACAAATGTGTGCACAAAATTGGAGAGAAACCAACACTACATGTATTTTTGTTCAGTATATTTAACCATTAAAACATTTTATTTTTGAAAGAAAATGTAGTTTTTTGCCATAGCCCTCACTGGCTTTCATAGGATTTAAACATGAACTTGTCTGATGTGCCAGACTTGACTACAGTTGCTATCCATTGGAGTGCTGCAATTGGTTGGCCAAAATTCTGGGGCATGGCCCATTCATCCCCAATACATTTGTAGTTCAGTTTAAATTCTGTAATGCTAGTATATCAGTCAATCATCCCTCAATGAGTGAAAGAGACTCTGTTACTGAATTATCACTGATAAATTATTTGAAGTTAACCAAACACAGTCGTTCTCCCAGAATGTCACAATTCTGTTGCTTTGGTAAAACTGTTTAGGCATAGAGACCCACAGTGGAGGTGTCATATTACCCATAACACCTAGTGGTCAAACAGGGAAATGGTTCCAATCATTTTTGCCCCAATCATTTTCCCCATAGGGCATTTTACGACTGTTTTGTGTAGGCTTACCCTGGTGTGACATTTTGATAACGGTGTAAATGTATCTGGGACAAGGTGATTTTTTAAAATCCATGGCTGGGCACAAATGCGTTATGTGTGAGATGATTTCCACATAATTACAAGAGGAGGATATGGTGGAACTGAAAAACGTACTAGGATTTGTCTGCCCTAAATGCACCACCATCAAGCAGTTTAGGGAAGAGATCCTCTGGCTGTTCGCCTGGCTGCGAGTACACTGACCTTGCTGTAGCCCAGGCAAACCAAATCTCGCTTATAAACGCCTCCTAAAGTAAAGCTGTCAATGAGTTGGGTGGCATTGATCTGGACCAACCACCATGAAGCAGAAGTGTGATGGGTGCAATAAAGAAGGCCTTTAACTTTTGCCTGCCCCACAGACCTGGGCCACGTGGCAGGCAGCCTGTTGATTTCTGCCTCATGCCCCGGCCTCACAGCTGGGAGGGGGCCACAAGCTGGAATTGGGGGACTTTGGCAGCGCAGCAGTCTGCCAAAACTCAGGGCTAGGCCCCTGAACCAGGTCAAACCTGCAGGGAAGCAGTCTTAAGCGGCAGCCGCAGCAAATCAAATCAAATTTGCCTAATAAATATTTATAATATAATATAAGTCCCACTTATACCATGTATATGTACTTATACCATGGCATTGCTGAATACACCTTTCTTATTGGCTTGAAGGGCATTCTAGAGGGTGCATTATTTCCCTATAACCCAAGGTATTCATAGGTTGCACCTCCATCACTCGGTCACGTCATGCAATTGTTATGAATGTTTTGAAGCCGCCCTCTATCGGCATCGGGATAGTGGTGCCCTAAAGTGGTGATAAGCCCCCCAGACAGCACACATACATTTTCCCGATGTTGACCTGACAGCGTTATATCGTTAGTAGATCGCGTTCCATTTAGAAGGTCGGCGGGAGGGCGTCTGTGAGTGTGGGAGGTCTTAATGCAGGCGCGCTCAGCATCACTGTGTTGGCCGTAGATCATGTAGACATCTAAATTAGGACCCAGATAGCACACATAAGTCTTCCCAACGTAGTCACGATGTATACATGATACATCGGGAAGATGTAGTATGAATAGCGTTCTACATCGTTTATATGTCGGCCAGGCATCAACATTTTATTCTGATTTTAATTGGCACATCTCGCCAATGTGCAAACGCTATCCAAACTACATATTCCCTATGCATTTTGATATGTCGGCCAACGGGACCAGTGTCACAATTCTCTCTATTCATAATCATTCCTCACCTGCGGAAGGGGGGCAAGTTTCACATCTTTCAGGTATATCCTACCCATGGACAGTCAAACATTTTCTGGTCATGGTTAGCAATACTTTTATCAGAAAATATGTATAAAGCTATAGGCTTAAATAAATTAATCAAAAGCGCCTTATCGGATTTACAGTAAATGTCCCATGCGTTCTTTTCACCACGTGACTCAAATGTTTCCTTTTTTTGTATTCATCAAATATTCACTGCTCTTAGCCTGTAATAAAACCTTCATTCCATCTTTATCAAACTAACTGCACACCCTCTGCATAAGCTACCTTTTTGTCAAATGTGATGTTTATGTTTCTCTCTCCTCTGTGCTGGAGTTCTTTTATTAAGAACTTGGTGTATCAACACCCTAACCAACACCCTTACACCACTGAGGCTGACGCATATATACCTTTCGTAATATTTCCCCTAATGTTATTAGCCGACTATCTCTGTTGTTGCTTCATTCCTTCCTCGGTTTCAACAGTTAAATGAAATACATTTTGATGTCCTTATCTTCATCATTCTAAAGACATCCTTAAATAATATAGGACTAGAATTAGACGCAGAAGGCTTTCACTTCTCTTCACGAGGATTGAATGGTTATGGGTCTGGATAAATAACTGCTATAGCATACTGCACGCTCGCTCTTCTTTCAAACTCTCCTTGAGTTCTATTGGCTGCTGTATTTCACATCCAGCAAACAAGAGCTTGCGTCCCTCTTCGAAAAGTCTATTGGTAAAATAAATGCTAAGAACAATATTGTCCAGCAAGCTATTATAGTCTAGGTTTCCCTGCATTGGACTCCAAGAGCTAAGGAGGGTTTTTTAAGGATAGAGACCAGCGGAGCACAGGTGCATGCGTATTGCGCAAGAGACAGAGGCGATAAGTTAAATAAAATAAAATTGTATTTGTCATATTAGAAGTCTATTATGCAGAACCCATCATTAATTAGCTAAATATAAGGCTAATACTGCATTGAATGTATTACTTGAAAGAGGTAGGCTAGGACATCTATATATAGAGCTTTATATTAATCTAGAACAGGATTATCTATTTTGGATGCAATTTGAATGGAGTTGACGGAGAGAAAGACTGCCAGAGAGTGCTCGCGCGTGCACTGATTTAAAGCAACAACATTTGAGTGCTAGGCCGTTTTAAAACTCTGCAGCTGCAATAAAATAAAGTCAAAATGTGATTCCCGACAGCCAGATGGAGATGGGTAAATTAGACCCGCATTCGGTCTTTATATTACTGTAGCATACACTATGTTGCAGCAAATGCAGGCCTACCTGTCATAAGAAAAAACGTTACCGTGATATAATGATGGGTCCACGTGCATTGTGAACTGCGCTCCACACTGAGATGAGCTGTTTGTCCCCACCATGAGCATTGATGATTCATCATGCAGAGGCCGTAGAGAAGCCAGATTTCGACATTTGCATACAATTTAACATTTCCATTTCACGCCATGCTGTTCATATAAATCATTTATTATAATTTAATGGTTTCTCAAAGTTATTTTTTTCCTGGGAAAAGGGAGTGGTTTTGGGCTGTAAATGTCGGTAACCAGGTTCCCCCATTCAACTCTGTATCAGACATTTTTCAGACCTCTAAAGTACTCTAATGTCCCAATGAGTGTTTCAATTACATCATAATATTGTTTATTCTATGTTTTATTCAGTGTTACAATGTGAACATGACCAGAATACAGATTTTTCACCTATATTTGCTTATGCCCGGATTTTTTTTTGTGTGGAGACGGCCATGGAGAATAGACTATTAAATTCTTAGATCCACAGAAAGCCGCACAATTTTGTCTATAAAAATCTTGAGTATCAAATGAGTAATGCATTACAATTGTACATTTCAGTCCTTTCCAAGTATCGTTCCAAATAGAAGGTGCATGACAGTACATTAAGGATTACTTATACTTATACCAAAATTGAATTACGGTCGAGTTGAAAACAGTGGTACCACATATGGAACTCGATCTCGGGCTTTTATTTTCATAAGCCAATGAAAATTGAGCATAGACAGTGTTGTCATTCTGTGGTGTAGTAACGCTACCATCCACTGGAGGGCAAAGGATGAAGCTAGATTGTTAGATATACACACTGATGTGAGTTTAAGCAGGTGTAACCTTCTTAACCGCTTCCTTTCCATGTAAAGTGATGCGTTTCAGACCTCAAAAGTAAACTTTTGTTACGAAAGTATTCTGACCGCTTGACTTTTTCCACATTTTGTTAAGTTACAACCTTATTATAAAATTGATTAAATTGTTTTTATTCCTCTTCAATCTACACACAATACCTCATGACATATCAAAAACAGGTTTTTAGCCATTTTTGCAAATTTATAAAAATAAATCAAACGTGACATTTACATAAGCATTCAGACACTTCACTCAGTACTTTGTTGAAGCACCTTTGGCAGAGATTACAGCCTTAAGTCTTCTTGGGTATGACGCTACAAGCTTGACACACCTGTAGTTGGGGAGTTTCTCCCATTCTTCTCTGCAGATCCTCTCAAGCTCTGTCAGGTTGGATAGGGAGCGTCGCTGCACAGCTATTTTCAGGTCTCTCCAGAGATGTTCAATCGGGTTCATGTCCGGGCTCTGGCTGGTCCACTCAAGGACATTCAGAGACTTGTCCCAAAACCACTCCTGCGTTGTCTTGGCTGTGCGCTTAGGGTCGTTGTCCTGTTGGAAGGTGAACCTTTTCCCCAGTCTGAGGTCCAGAGCGCTCTGGTGCAGGTTTTCATCAAGGATCTCTCTGTACTTTGCTCCATTCATCTTTCATCTTTCACTCGATCGTGACTATCCTCCCAGACCGCTGAAAACATCTACACAGCGTGATGCTGCCACCACCATGCTTCACCTTAGGGATGGTGCCAGGTTTCCTCCAGATGTGACGCTTGGCATTCAGGCCAAAGAGTTCAATCTTGGTTTCATCAGACCAAAGAATCTTGTTTCTCATAGTCTGAGAGTCCTTGAGGAGCCTTTTGGCAAACTCCAGGCGGGCTGTTATGTGCCTTTTACTGAGGAGTGGCTTCCGTATGGCCACTCTACCATAAAGGCCTGATTGGTGGAGTGCTGCAGAGATGGTTGTCCTTCTGGAAGGTTCTCCCATCTTCACAGAGGAACTCTGGAGCTCTGTCAGAGTGACCATCGGGTTCTTGGTCACCTCCCTGACCAAGGTCCTACTCCCCCGATTGCTCAGTTTGGCCAGGCGGCCAGCTCTAGGAAGTCTTGGCGGTTCTTAACTTCTTCCATTTATGAATGATGGAGGCCACTGTGTTCTTGGGGACCTTCAATTCTGCAGACATTTTTTGGTACCCTTGTTCCTCGACACAATCCTGTCTCAGAGCTCTACGGACAATTCCTTCGACCTCATGGCTTGGTTTTTGCTCTGACATGCACTGTCAACTGTGGCACCTAAAACTTAGAGGTAATCAAGACCTGGGGAAACCAGTCTTGCATCGGATATCTTGTTCATAATGTATTGCAGTGCTTTTCACAATAAAAAAACGTAGAAATTCAACATCATTTTTTTCATTTTTTGCATTTACGGCACATTATCGCTCATATAAATTTCTCAAAAGTTTGTTTTGACATTATATTTATTGTAGCTGACAGTGTGCTGAATCAATAGATTTAAAACACTTCATGGCGCTCATTACAGAAATGCCTGTAGAAGCCAAAATGTCAAGGTAGTGAAAAACAACTTTATGGGGTTAAGTGTTATCAGCAGATGTCTTGAAAATAGAAAAAGGCAGTGAGTTAGTAGTTCCTTGTGCCATAGACAGGCAATTGCTTTGGAGTTGTTGAAAGAATGTTTTGGTATTTCTATATGATCAACCATTACATAATCTAGACCTACGTGAAACAGTATAGTACACAAGGTACACATTTGAAATTTGGCTGTGCATCAGCAGTCACTCAATTAACCCATGTCCGCAAATTTGTCTTGATTGGTAAGTTAGTCTAGTGGCCAGCTATCTAAACTTGTAGTAAGCACCCTGGTCGAATTACCAACCGGGATGGGGCCCTTTGATCATCAGTTATCATATTAAAAACAGGGGGGGGGGGTGATTTTACTCCTGGCTCAGAGTTTGTCTTAGCAGTGTCATAACATCATCCTAAAAATGACTCTGACATGGGATTTTTTTTCTAGTCTTAAAACAGGTTTTAACAGAATTCCTAGGACTTTTTCTGAGACACTTAGTGAACACGGGTCCTGGTTTCCATGTTTGATACCATTGCATTCATTATAATGAGCCTGCAAAATGTCTGAAAGTAAATGATCACAGTTTATACTGCATGTTCATCTACACTACCAGTCAAAAAGTTTAGAACACCTACTCATTCAAGGGTTTTTCTTTATTTTTACTATTTTCTACATTGTAGAATAATAGTGAAGACAACAAAACTATGAAATAACACAAATGGAATCAAGTAGTACCCAAAGAAGTGTTAAACAAATCAAAATATATTTATATTTGAGATTTTTCAAAGTAGCCACCCTTTGCCTTGATGACAGCTTTGTACACTCTTGGCATTCTCTCAACCAGCTTCAACTGGAATGCTTTTCCAACAGTCTTGAAGGAGTTCCCACATATGCTTAGCACTTGTTGGCTGCTTTTCCTCCACTCTGCGGTCCGACTCATCCCAAACCATCTAAAATTGGTTGAGGTTGGGTGATTGTGGAGGCCAGGTCGTATGATGCAGCACTCCATAACTCTCCTTCTTGGTAAAATAGCCCGTACACAGCCTGGAGGTGGGTTGGGTTGGGTTGCCCCCCCCCGGGTTGCGCCGTGGCGGAGATCTTTGTGGGCTATACTCGGCCTTGTCTCAGGATGGTAAGTTGGTGGTTGAAGATATCCCTCTAGTGGTGTGGGGGTTGTGCTTTGGCAAAGTGGGTGGGGTTATATCCTGCCTGTTTGGCCATGTCCGGGGGTATCATCGGATAGGGCCACAGTGTCTCCTGACCCCTCCTGTCTCAGCCTCCAGTATTTATGCTGCAGTAGTTTATGTGTCGGGGGGCTAGGGTCAATATGTTACGGTGCCTTGCGAAAGTATTCGGCCCCCTTGAACTTTGCGACCTTTTGCCACATTTCAGGCTACAAACATAAAGATATAAAACTGTATTTTTTTTGTGAAGAATCAACAACAAGTGGGACACAATCATGAAGTGGAACGACATTTATTGGATATTTCAAACTTTTTTAACAAATCAAAAACTGAGAAATTGTGTGTGCAAAATTATTCAGCCCCTTTACTTTCAGTGCAGCAAACTCTCTCCAGAAGTTCAGTGTGGATCTCTGAATGATCCAATGTTGACCTAAATGACTAATGAGGATAAATACAATCCACCTGTGTGCGGCAGGGTAGCCTAGTGGTTAGAGCGTTGGACTAGTAACCGGAAGGTTGCGAGTTCAAACCCCCGAGCTGACAAGGTACAAATCTGTCGTTCTGCCCCTGAACAGGCAGTTAACCCACTGTTCCCAGGCCGTCATTGAAAATAAGAATTTGTTCTTAACTGACTTGCCTGGTTAAATAAAGGTAAAAAAAAAAAAAAAAAAAAAAAAATCAAGTCTCCGTATGCACCTGCACTGTGATGGTCTCAGAGGTCCGTTAAAAGCGCAGAGAGCATCATGAAGAACAAGGAACACACCAGGCAGGTCCGAGATACTGTTGTGAAGAAGTTTAAAGCCGGATTTGGATACAAAAAGATTTCCCAAGCTTTAAACATCCCAAGGAGCACTGTGCAAGCGATAATATTGAAATGGAAGGAGTATCAGACCACTGCAAATCTACCAAGACCTGGCCGTCCCTCTAAACTTTCAGCTCATACAAGGAGAAGACTGATCAGAGATGCAGCCAAGAGGCCCATGATCACTCTGGATGAACTGCAGAGATCTACAGCTGAGGTGGGAGACTCTGTCCATAGGACAACAATCAGTCGTATATTGCACAAATCTGGCCTTTATGGAAGAGTGGCAAGAGAAAGCCATTTCTTAAAGATATCCATAAAAAGTATAGTTTAAAGTTTGCCACAAGCCACCTGTGAGACACACCAAACATGTGGAAGAAGGTGCTCTGGTCAGATGAAACCAAAATTGAACTTTTTGGCAACAATGCAAAACGTTATGTTTGGCGTAAAAGCAACACAGCTCATCACCCTGAACACACCATCCCCACTGTCAAACATGGTGGTGGCAGCATCATGGTTTGGGCCTGCTTTTCTTCAGCAGGGACAGGGAAGATGGTTAAAATTGATGGGAAGATGGATGGAGCCAAATACAGGACCATTCTGGAAGAAAACCTGATGGAGTCTGCAAAAGACCTGAGACTGGGACGGAGATTTGTCTTCTAACAAGACAATGATCCAAAACATAAAGCAAAATCTACAATGGAATGGTTCAAAAATAAACATATCCAGGTGTTACAATGGCCAAGTCAAAGTCCAGACCTGAATCCAATCGAGAATCTGTGGAAAGAACTGAAAACTGCTGTTCACAAATGCTCTCCATCCAACCTCACTGAGCTCGAGCTGTTTTGCAAGGAGGAATGGGAAAAAATGTCAGTCTCTCGATGTGCAAAACTGATAGAGACATACCCCAAGCGACTTACAGCTGTAATTGCAGCAAAAGGTGGCGCTACAAAGTATTAACTTAAGGGGGCTGAATAATTTTGCACGCCCAATTTTTCAGTTTTTGATTTGTTAAAAAAGTTTGAAATATCCAATAAATGTTGTTCCACTTCATGATTGTGTCCCACTTGTTGTTGATTCTTCACAATAAAATACAGTTTTTATATCTTTATGTTTGAAGCCTGAAATGTGGCAAAAGGTCGCAAAGTTCAAGGGGGCCGAATACTTTCGCAAGGCACTGTATATCTGGAGTATTTCTCCTGTCTTATCCGGTGTCCTGTGTGAATTTAAGTATGCTCTCTCTAATTCTCTCTTTCTCTCTCTCTGAGGACCTGAGCCCTAGGACCATGCCTCAGGACTACCTGGCCTGATGACTCCTTGCTGTCCCCAGTCCACCTGGCCGTGCTGCTTCTCCAGTTTCAACTGTTCTGCCTGCGGCTATGGAACCCTGACCTGTTCACCGGACGTGCTACCTGTCCCAGACCTGCTGTTTTCAACTCTCTAGAGACAGCAGGAGCGGTAGAGATACTCTCAATGATCGGCTATGAAAAGACAACTGACATTTACTCCTGAGGTGCTGACTTGTTGCACCTTCGACAACTACTGTGATTATTATTATTTGACCATGTTGGTCATTTATGAATATTTGAACATCTTGGCCATGTTCTGTTATAATCTCCACCCGGCACAGCCAGAAGAGGCCACCCCTCATAGCCTGGTTCCTCTCTAGGTTTCTTCCTAGGTTCTGGCCTTTCTAGGGAGTTTTTCCTAGCCTCCGTGCTTCTACACCTGCATTGCTTGCTGTTTGGGGTTTTAGGCTGGGTTTCTGTACAGCACTTTGATATATCAGCTGATGTAAGAAGGGCTATATAAATACATTTGATTTGTTGGAACCAAAAATCTCCAATTTGGACTCTCAATATGGACCTTGCTCGTGTTTCTTGGCACAAGCAAGTCTCTTCTTATTATTGGTGTCCTTTAGTAGTGGTTTCTTTGCAGCAATTCGACAATGAAGGCCTGATTCACACAGTCTCCTCTGAACAGTTTATGTTTTGATGTGTCTGTTCCTTGAATTCTGTGAAGCAATTATTTGGGCTGTAATTTCTGAGGCTGGTAACTCTAATGAACTTATCCTCTGCAGCAGAGATAACTCTGGGTCTTCCATTACTGTGGCAGTCCTCATGAGAGCCAGTTCCATCACAGCGCTTGATTGTTTCTGCGTCTGCGCTTGAAACGTTCAAAATTCTTGAAATTTTCCGTATTGACTGACCATCTCTTAAATAATGGACTGTCATTTGTCTTTACTTATTTGACCTGTTCTTGCCATAATATGGACTTCATCTTTACCAAATAGGGCCATCTTCTGTATACCTCCCTACCTTGTCACAACACAACTGATTGGCTCAAACAACACATTAAGGAAAGAAATTCCACAAATTAACTTTTAAGGAACACCTGTTAATTGAAATGCATTCCAGGTGACTACCTCATGAAGCTGGTTGAGAGAATGCCAAGAGTGTGCAAAGCTGTCATCATGGCTACTTTGAAGAATATAAAATATATTTTGATTTGTTTAACACTTTTTTGGGTACAACATGATTCCATGTGTTATTTCAGTTTTGATGTCTTCACTATTATTCTACAATGTAGAAAATAGTCCAAATAAAGAAAAACCCTTGAATGAGGTGTTCTAAACCTTTTGACCTGTAACATCTCTCAGCTATGTAATTCCGGTTTATCTTCAAGTTTACCAGGACGTCCAAGGTGATCTTTACTGTCCCCTCATCACGGTAGCTCTCCATCACCGTGTCCTGCCTGACATTGTTCTCTAGCTGGCTTCCTACAGGAAATTCAGGCTACAGGCTGAAATCTTTCTAGTTGCTCTTCAGTCAGCGCCATCAGCATCAACAAGTCTGTGACAACATGTAAGGAATACAACTACTGGCAACAAGAACATCAATACCTCCATATTTTGGGGGATATACTGGAATATTTTAACTTAATCTCTCAATCTCATAATCATGGGACAGATTCACTCACTAACACAATTTGAAAGCTTTCAAATTATTTCAGAGTTGGCTTTAGCCTGCCTGGAGTTTGTACTTTTGGGATCACTGGTTCCATTAAAACAGGCAGGCTCAATCAAGAACAGCCTTAGTATTTGATATTTCAAATAGTATTTGAACTCCTGTGTCCTAGAGCAGTGGCAATTACAACAATAGGGAATCATTCTGCAGACTAACCTCATGTTCTCCTCCTTTCAAAATAATTTACCAATGGTCCAATTGGTTCAGTCTGTGAAGAAGTCAGAAAGCAGTTGAGGGTGGAAGTGACCTGTCAGAACCCCGTTTTTAATTGTTTTTAATTTGTCAAAGAATGATCCAGATTCTGTAATCCCCTATTTTGCAATCCAGGATCAGATCAATCATTCCGAATGAGTTTTTCAGAAAAGGATGGGGTCAATCTGATCCAGATAACACAATGTGAAGGTAACAGATGTTCAGTGCTTTGAACAGGCCTACACCTTGCCATCTACTGACAAGTTGTTACTACTTCTACACTGTCATGGGAAACAGTTAAGTAAACTACAAGGACTCAATTATTAAATTATACTGACCACTGTCATGATGTTGGCCTGGGGGTAGGTTTATGACAGTCATAAATACCTCTTCCCCCCCTTTTTCCTCTCTCTACCCTACTGATGTGACATTTGAAAATCCTTTGGTTAACATAAGAGATTCTGGGAACATCAGAAGGTGGGAGGAAATGAACCATATTCTGGTAATCCGACCACTTGAACATATGCGTTGGTACTTAATGAATATGATGTCAGTTCGGTTGAGACATTCTCATCAATGATAGGATGACAAACTCTACAGTGGAAAGTCTGCACATTGTAGTTGTTCAATTTAAATGTTTGAATATAAAATTATTGGTGAAGAGATGAAATGTAATTTTAGCTTCCAAATGAGAGATTTGGGTTTTCATAAGATTAGGGCTCTTCTCAATCAGTGGCCCGCCTCTGTGAAGAGACATGGGTTATAAAACTGTGAAAACACACCCTTCTCCCTCCACTATATAGAGAATGTAACCTCCTGTTCCGAGGATGTGAGGACGACGGTCCGATGTCAGAATGGTTCAGATAATAACTACAGAACGAAGCCAACCTCAGCGTGAGCTTTGGTTGCGAATGGTATGAACTTTGAAATCTTATTCACTACAGAAGTGATACCTCCTAGCCGTTGAGTTAGCAACAGCAGCTGCAAACGTGGGCTAGGAAAGAACAGACAGAGTATCCCGTCTACCACACAACGACGTTACTACAACGTATCCAATTTACCAGCAGATACATTCTTCAAAGGACAAAGGACTCTGTTGGGCAACACGGCCTTCCACCTACCACCAACCTACCGAAGCGCAGCTCAGAGTAAATACTTATTGCATTTTCCTTTTCCAAATGGGCGGTAAATTTAGAATGCATAATATACTGTATTTACGATAGAGACATCACTTCTCCCTTTGTTCCTCAGTCTTCCCGCTCTTTCACTCAAACCCAGACCCCTTTTCTTTGCGTAACCAGCTGTCATATCTGTTCCGCCCGCTAGGGACGTTTTCCTTTATGACGTAATATGTAATCAAGGTATGATTCATTCTGTGTATATGTAATTCTGTTTGGTATTTAGTAAATAAATAATTAAACCCAATTTTGTATTGCTGATTCAACTTGTTTGCCAGGGTTTGTGAAGATAACCAATAATTTACAATATTTCAGATGAGACTGAAATAAACTGACAATTAATATTGACTGCTATTGATGAAAATTATTACTCGGTCTTTAAGAGTTTATTCAGAAGATAACAGCTCTATAAATATTATTTTGTGGTGCCCCGACTTTCTAGTTAATTACATTTACATGATTAGCTCAGTCAGGTAATATTAATTACAGAGAAAGGATTTTATAGAATAGCATGTCATATCACTTAATCCGGCATAGCCAAAGACACCACATACCTACACAGCAGTCAATTTAACACACTGCACCTTCCTTTTAGGTTTTTTAAACCTCCCCACCTTACAGTAATGTGTTGGTTTTAGTGCCTTTCACATTTCTAAATCCACCCTTCCAGTGGGATCAAGATTATCTAGATTTTTTACATCAAAACACAACATGCACAAGGGTTAGAGAAGTCTTAACAACAGATCAATCAATCACGAGTAGTATAGGCCAGCACTGAGGGACTTTGGAAATAAAAAACAGCTCCATGCACCTAATGGAATGCCACATGTGTACAGGGGAGAAGTACATGGCTGAGCTTAGTGGTTCAGTACTCAACAAATAATTTAAAGATGTTTATGACACATCTAACCCATTTTCTTGCAAGTAAACCCATTTTCTTGCAAGTAAACCCATTCAATGTCCCATCTAACCCATTTTCTTGCAAGTAAACCCATTCAATGACCCATCTAACCCATTTTCTTGCAAGTAAACCCATTAAATGACCCATCTAACCCATTTTCTTGCAAGTAAACCCATTCAATAAACAAAGTGTTTTTAGTCAGGATACAGTCTTGAACTACACACAAAATGGATCAGATGGGACTCATCATTGGTGAAAACATTGACTTGACAAAGTGAGTGCACTTAGAGTAGGGAGAACAAGTATTTGATAACCTGCAAAATCGGCAGTGTTTCCTACTTACAAAGCACGTAGAGGTCTGTAATTTTTATCATAGGTACACATCAACTGTGAGAGACAGAATCTAAAACAAAAATCCAGAAAATCACATTGTATGATTTTTAAGTAATTCATTTGCATTTTATTGCATGACATAAGTATTTGATCACCTACCAACCAGTAAGAATTCCGGCTCTCACAGACCATTAGTAACACACTACGCCTGCTCAAGCCAGCACATGTCCAGGCCCGTCTGAAGTTTGCCAATGACCATCTGGATGATCCAGAGGAGGAATGGGAGAAGGTCATGTGGTCTGATGAAACAAAAATATAGCTTTTTTGTCTAAACTCCACTCGCCGTGTTTGGAGGAAGAAGAAGGATGAGTACAACCCCAAGAACACTATCCCAACCATGAAGCATGGAGGTGGAAACATCATTCTTTGGGGATGCTTTTCTGCAAAGGGGACAGGACGACTTCACCGTATTGAGGGGAGGATGGATGGGGCCATATATCACGAGATCTTGGCCATCAACCTCCTTCCCTCAGTAAGAGCATTGAAGATGGGTCGTGGCTTGTTCTTCCTGCATGACAACAACCCGAAACACATAGCCAGGGCAACTAAGGAGTGGCTCCGTAAGAAGCATCTCAAGGTCCTGGAGTGGCCTAGCCACTCTCCAGACCTGAACCCAATAGAAAATCTTTGGGAGGGAGCTGAAAGTCCGTATTGCCCAGCGACAGCCCCGAAACCTGAAGGATCTGGAGAAGGTCTGTATGGAGGAGTGTGTGCAAACCTGGTCAAGAACTACAGGAAACGTATGATCTCTGTAATTGCAAACAAAGGTTTCTGTACCAAATATTAAGTTCTGCTTTTCTGATGTATCAAATACTTATGTCATGCAATAAAATGCTAATTAATTACTTAATCATAGTGTGATTTTTCTGGATTTTTGTTTTAGATTCTGTCTCTCACAGTTGAAGTGTACCCATGATAAAAATTAGACCTCTAAATGCTTTGTAAGTAGGAAAACCTGCAAAATCGGCAGTGTATCAAATACTTGTTCTCCCCACTAAGTGCCATCCAACCAAGTTTGTCAATGAATGAGCATAACATAGATGCTAGGTTTGGTTGAGGAGAGGATTGACACATGATATTGGCAATGACGTATATATTTAATACAAAAATGACCCTTCTGCATGTTCCAATGAAATAACATCATAAATACAAACCATACGTATTTGCATTGGACGTCCTCATAAAAACATACAAAATCAATAGTGTGCTTTCAGAAATTCCTCGCCGGTGAGCAAATACGGGAAGACGATATGAAGTACTAGATAGTATACCGTAGTTGTGATTAAGTCCTCTCCCATGGGACACCTCCATGGCCATGATAGGGCCGCATTCGCTTGGCTTCGGTCTCTGTCAGCCCTCTCCTAACCTTATTGGCTCAGTCCAAACTTAAGATGCATGCAAGCATCTTAGACTCTCACATAAATCATACATTGTTAATGGGATTCAGACCAGTTCAGTTACTCACATGAATCTCAAGATAGAAGAGCGGCCCCTGGGTAGATTGGCCCTTAGTAAAAACAAAGCAGTGTAAATTGTTGCTGGGACAGCTTCTGAGACCAAAATGTCCCACCATCATCATCATCATCAGGACAAACAAAAGAGCAAGACTGTTCCTGGGCCAGTCACTTCTGCTGGAAAGGCAGCTTCCTGCGGTCTTTGCCAGCATTCCTCTTCCTCTTCTTGCTGAGGAAGTTTTCCAGCTTGCCGCTCTTCTTCAGTTCGCTGTACTTCTCCGCCAGCTCCAGCTTCTTCTTGTCAGCTGTGAGAGGGTTAAGAGAGCAGAGTAAGGTTTTTGAGTATCCTATCTGCGCTTTCACCGTAATGGCATTTCTACAACCAGAGTCTTGTGGTCAATGAAGATGGCGTTTGGACAGCGATACAGTCTCTTATTCCATTGTAATATCTCTGATTTACAATGTGAAAAAAAAACATAAGAGATTCCCCACCCAACCAAACAGGGTGCAGCAATGTATTATAGTCTAGTGGCAAATTCTGAGGGGTTCAACAATATTGCATTGTTGTTGCCTTGATTCTAGAACTGTACCATATCTGAAGTTAAGAGCTTTACAACATAGAAAAATAATGTCTATAGAGAAGAATAAATAGGCTTCAGAGTACAAGAAATAGAATAGAATGTCATGCTTTACATCCCAACTTACATTTCTTGAGGAAGAAAGGCTTCAGTCCCTGGCCCGCCATCTCTCTCTGCTTCCTCTTGAACTCTAGCTCCTTCTCACGCTGCTGTTCCCGGCTCTTCCGGGCCCGCTCCTGGTTCTCCTGAATATGAGAAGGAATCGGGTGAATTATATAGAAAAGAAGCCCTCATTCTAAAACTGCTTTGCATGGTTGTGTGTGTTCAACAATTAACTCACCATTCTTTTCAACAGGAACTGAAGTTTCTCCTTCTTTTGGTTGCTCTTTAGTGGTTTCTTGAGCTTCTTCTGCACTACCTATATATATATATATATATATACACACGCCACAAAGAATGAACACAATTAAATTCATTGATCGGCAAATGTAAAAAATCTTGAGGACAAGCAGGACCATGTTGTACAAGAGATAATGCAAAACAAGTCCTATTTCAAATGTATGTTGTCTAAAATGAAAAACGGACTGATATGGACTAGACAAATATGGACTGATTAGAATTGATCGTTTTCACACATCTCTCTCGTGCTGTTTGATGTCGTTGATGAATCTGTATGTTTTCTCAAAGATCTCCGGTTTGTATTCACCAGACAGATCGTCAAATCGAGGATCTCTTGACACCTGGGGGGGAAGGGGAAAGTGACAGACAATTACAATTACACCTGGGGCGGCAGTTAGTCTAGTGGTTAGAGCGTTGGGTCCAGCAACCGAATCCCCGTGCTGACAAGGTAAAAATCTGTCGTTCTGCCCCTGAACAAGGCAGTTAACCCACTGTTCCTCAGTAGGCCGTCATTGTAAATATGAATTTGTTCTTAACTAACTTGCCTAGTTAAATAAATAAAAGACAGCATGCAACAAGATGGTTTGAGAGGTCAAAAGCAAAAAAGCAAGAGATGGAGATGTCAATCTACAAAATACTTCAGAAGTGCCTTACTGATTTCTTGACAGGAACTACTTGTCTGAGAAAAGGGGCTGGCCTCTTGGCTGATATCTCCATGGGCCTTAAAAAGAAAAACAACGTATGAGAAAGGATTGTTAGGAGTTTAAATACATACACCATCCCCACAGTAAAGAAATAACAGATTTTCTCCAAAATGACTTACACTCAACACATACAGATACTGAATAAAAATGAGGTTCATAAAGAAATCAAAAACCCATAACACATATTTAGAGTGCAATCCATGCTCCAACTCAGCTATTGGAATGGCCTTATTCTAATGCATGAAGGTGAACAGACAATTGGACATTACCTATTCTTGTTGAGGCGTTTCTTTGTGGGAGTTTGTTTTGCCTTGGTTGTTCCGTAGGCTATTTCATTATAGACCTTTGTCCCCACCTTGTTTTGAAGCTTCATAATGTCCTCAAAAGACATTGTTGAAAGCTCTGTAAAAGCCATTAAGAAAAATGAAGGATTCACTGGCTCGCTTAGAATACATGACATGTCACTAGTCGAGAATATTTTATAACCTTATTATGTATAAATTATAAATTGAAACTTCAAATGCAGACCATTTCCATTTGCTTACAAATTGTATAGTTATAGTTCTGTATGGATATAGGATTTGTTCTTCATAAATGAGATGGAGAACACACCAAACTATCCTATAGACCTTTTAGGTCGTCAGTGTAAATAAGAATTAGTTCTTAACTGACTCGCCTAGTTAAATAATGGTTAAATAAATAAAATACCTTGACATTTGTTCCTGGAAGATCAACTGCAGTTAATGAAACTATGCTTACGATTTACCTTTTTTAATGTCGTCTTCTGTTTGTATTTCACCACTGCTGTTTACCGATTCCGGTTGTTCTGCGTCATCATCGACATCCTCAGAGTCCTCAGTGTCACTACCCAAACCTGTCTGGTCAACACCATCACTCTCTGCATTTTCATCATTAGCCTCTTCTTCACTGGCATCCTCAAGAGCTTCTCCACCACTCAAACTGTACTCATCTTCCTCTCGTTCAGACTCTTCCTGGTCTTCCTCGATCATACCTGAGGAGCTCTTTTTATTGAGTAAGGCAAAGTTTTCTTCCAGTTCAGAGTCTTCACCACTACTGTCAGGGGCTTTATTTGACAGACTTTTGGTCTTTTTTGACTTGTTATCCAACCTAGACACAGTGACAGCCACTTCTTGATGTTGCTTTCGCTTCATAGTTGCTTTCTGGTGCCCGGAGGACATTGTGGACTGTGAAAAGACACATAGGAGTTGTAAGCCTTAGCTCACTCGCTTACAAAGTGTATGGGGCCTGACATAGATTTAGGTAGCCTACTTTGAGATAGTCGATTTGAAACAATAACACAAAGGGTGAAACACCTCTACACATAACATGTTGCTATGAGGCACGTTCTAGCAACACGTAGACAAACAGGTACCAGAAACAGCACGCCTATTTAGACTCCTTAGAAACGGTGGCTTTATAAATCAATGTGATTGATTGGCTCACCTGCCTATGCTGAAAAAGGTTACATAAAACCCCTAAAACAAATTGCCGTGCGTTACATTGGAAAGCCACTCTACATTGGAAAGCCACTCCAGAAATAATGTCTCTCAACGCAAGTCCCCGGCGTTCACTCTCCCCCCGAATAGAACACAACTCGAGTACCAGGCTTTAGAGAGGCCTTGTCTTGCATGGCTAATGTTACTAGTTAACGTTAGCTATAGTGGCTAGCTTGCAATAACAAGTCAAACCAACAACAACGGTGAATATAACACGGTATTGTTTTTGGCGAAAGAGTTAAGTAGGTACGTTAACGACTTACCATTATATGAACGACGATCCTAACTTAGAAACGAACTATAATAGCAACCAGCCCAAGATGTTATCCACGTGGGTTTTAGTTGTGTACTGTTAGCTAGCTAGCTACTCTGAGTCTGACTGATTCCCGTGCAATATTTAATCGACCAACGGGGGGCACTGTTGAATAGGTATTGAGATACAGGCAGACGCGGGCCCAAAGATGTATGTGTTACCTTAAATTTGACCTTGTTACAATGCTGACATTTTCTAATTCAAGGCACCTTTCTCTGTCTATACTAACAAGAATGTGTTGATCATCCCCCGATCCACTTCAGAGCTTTATTCTCGATAAAATTGGACAACACTGCTCAAACTTTTTTGTCATTCTCATTGGTAGGTAGGCTCACTTGCAGAGTGAAAAAAAAAAAACACCCCCGCTTTAAATGATGTTCAGTTTATAAAGGCTTCATAATGCCTTCATAAACACTACATGAATGTGTTACAAATAATCTATAACCGTATGTCATGCATTATACAGGCTTCATTATTGTGGCATAACTGTGTGACAATCACCATTATCAAATGTGACATAACCCACTTATGTCGAATATGATATAAACATGTGACATGTTGTGCTGTAGGATGGCCCATGCTTTGAAGTGTAGTCATGTTTGTCACATTACACCTAATCTCGTTCCCAGACACTTATGCCCAAATGTGCGGAAGGTCCAACAAATCAAATGTGGCCTTCATTAGTTAGGGTTAGGTTTAAAATCACATTTTAAGAAGGGAAATTGTGGAAATGGGTAGGGTTTAGCCATAATTATGACTTTGTCGCACACCAGAACATAACTAGTACCAATACATACAATCAAACAATTACCGACAAGGACATGAGGGGAAACAGAGGGTTAAATACACAACATGTAATTGATGGGATTGGAACCAGGTGTGATGGAAGACAAGACAAAACCAATGAAAAAAAAAATGGATCAGTGATGGCTAGAAGGTCGGTGACGTCAACCTTCGAACACCGCCCGAACAAGGAGAGGGACCGACTTTGGCGGAAGTCGTGACAGTACCCCCCCCCCCCCACCCACCACCCCCCACCCACACAGACGGAAAGTACAGAGCCCAATCGCCTTCAATGTCTGGTCTGCTGTCCGCGACCGGCTGATCTATTAGGCACACACGTCACCCTCCTCTGGTCATCCGGGCATCGGTCAGACAGTGCGCTGTCTTAATGGGAAGTACTGGTGGTCCACTTTGGCTAAGGACGTGAGGGTTTATGTTTCCTCCTGCTCAACGGAACGTACAGACGCCCAGCTGGACATTGGAGGGGATTGGGTGGGGATTGGGCTCTGTACGTAACGCCCGGGTAAAAAACATGGCCCACCTTGCCTGGCGAGGGTTCAGTCTTCTCGCCGCCCGGATGTTCTCAGGATTGCGCTTGTCAGTCCAGATGAGAAAAGGGTGTTTAGCCCCATCAAGCCAATGTCTCCACGCCTTCAAGGCCTTGATGACAGCCAACAGCTCCCGGTCCCCCACGTCATAGTTTCGCGCCGCCGGGCTGAGCGAAGAAGGCACAGGGCGGAGCTTTGGTGGCATACCCGAGCGCTGAGAGATCACAACTCCTATCCCAGCCTCGGACACGTCCACCTCCACAATGAACACCAAAGAGGGATCCAGATGAGCCAGCACGGGAGTCGAGGTAAACCGAGCTTTCAGCTGACCAAAAGCCCATTCCGCCTCAGCCAGCAGTGAGGTAATGGGAGCTGCTACCTGACCAAAGCCCCGGATAAACCTCCGGATAAACCTCCGGTAGTAGTTGGCAAACCCTAGAAACCACTGCACCTCCTTTACCGTGGTGGGAGTCGGCCAATTACGCATGGATGAAATGCTTTCACTCTCCATCTCCACCCCTGAAGTGGAAATGCAGTACCCTAGGAAGGAGACAGACTGTTGGAAGAACAGATATTTCTCAGTCTTGACGTACAGGTCATGCTCCAACAGTCGACCAAGCACCCTGCGCACCAGGGACACATGCTCGGCACGTGTAGCGGAGTATATCAGGATGTCATCAATATACACCACTACACCATGCCTGTGCAGGTCCCTGAAAATCTCATCTACAAAGGCCTGAAAGACTGATGGAGCATTCATCAACCCGTACGGCATGACGAGTACTCATAGCGCCCAGAGGTGGTACTGAAAGCCGTCTTCCACTCGTCTCCCTCCCGGATACGCACCAGGTTGTAAGCACTCCTGAGATCCAATTTGGTGAAAAAGCGCGCTCCGTGCACTGACTCAATCGCACTGGCTATGATAGGTAGCGGGTAACTGTACCTAACAGTGATCTGGTTGATACCTCGATAGTCAATACACGGGTACAGACCTCCATCCTTCTTCTTCACAAACAAGAAACTTGAGGAGGCAAGTGAAGTGGAGGACCAAATGTACCCCTGCCCCAGGGTTTCCATAGCCTCCATCTCCTCCTGTGACAGGGGATACACGTGACTCCTGGGAAGTGCTGCGTCTACCAGGAGATTTATCGCACAATCCCCCCGTATTTGAGTCGGCCCCTTTTTTACAGAAGGCGAGAGCCAAATCGGCTGTTTCAGAAGGGATGCGCACGGTGGAGACCTGGTCTGGACTTTCCACCGTAGTATCACCAACGGAAACCCCTAAACACCTCCCCGAGCACTTTCGTGACCAATATGGATCCCTAAACTATGGGCAAATGATCTGTCTATAAAGTTCCCAGCTGTGACTGAATCTACGAGCACCGTAATTACGCTGGGAATGCGGGGAAAACTCAGGAAAATTAATATACAAAAACATGTGTGTAACAGAGGGCTCTGGGTGAGCCTGGTACCAACTCACCTGGGGTGACACGAGAGTGCCCTGCCTACTGCCTCAACTCCCAGAGGAACCTCCCTAGCACCGACCGGCAGTGTGCCCTCTGCGGCCACAGATGGTGCATGGACCGGCCCCTCCTCCGGTCGCCCTAAGTGCAGCACCTCCCAGCTCCATGGGCGTAGAAGCGGTGGTAATGGGGGATGGGATCTACAGACCCCAATCTGGACGTCCACAGGTAGCCAGCAGGTTATCCAACCGGATGGACAGGTCCACCAGCTGGTCAAAGGTGAGAGTGGTGTCCCTGCAGGCCAACTCCCGACGGACAACCTCGCGCAAACTACAATGGTAGTGATCTATCCGGCCCTGTCCCTTTCTTTCGTTCCATCCCGTGCCGGCGGCCAGGGTCCGAAAGTCTAAAGCGAACTACTGTGCGCTCCTCGTCCCCTGCCTAAGGTGGACGAGAAGTTCAGGTGAAGCAGCGGGTGAAATCCTTGAATTGGTCCAACACCGCTTCTCCTTCCCCCGTACGGCATTGGCACACTCCACTTTCCCTGAGAGACAGGAGACGAGGGCGGACACGCTCTCACGGCCCGAAGGAGCCGGGTGGACGGTTGCCAGGTAGAGCTCCAGCTGGAGTAGGAACCCCTGACATCCCGCAGCCGTCCCATCATACTCCCTCAGAAGAGTGAGCCGAATCCCACTGGGACCGGGTGAAGGAGGGGTGAGTAGTGGTGCCCTTGGTGGGGCTGGTGGAGGCGCTGGAGGAGCTCCTCTTCTCTCCCAACGATCCATAGTCTGAAGGACGCGATCCATGGCGGTGCCGAGATGTTGTAGCATGGCCGCATGCTGCTGGACGTGCTCCTCTACCCCTAATACGGGGGTGTCTGCTCCTGCTGCAACCATATGGTTGGGTGCGTGATTCTGTCAGAAGGTGGGTGTAGCTGGTGCATGAAGTCAGGTGCAGGAGAGCAGAATGAGTGAGCAACGTACTTTACTCAAAATAAAGGCACAAGGTAACAATACACTTGACCAACAATAAACGGTAATCAATTACGCACGGATGAAAACAGCACCCGTCGAAAACCAGCCATAACGTGGGGGAACATGGGGGAAACAGAGGGTTAAATACATGAACATGTAATTGGGGAATGAAACCAGGTGTGTAGAAAACAAAGAAAAAACAAATGGAAAATTAAAAGTGGATCAGCGATGGCTAGAAGACATTGACCGCCGAACGCCGTCCGAACAAGGAGAGGGACCTACTTCGGTGGAAGTCATGACAGTAGCTGTGAAAAGTAAACATACATTTATAGGAGCAGTTTCCCAGACAAAGTTTAATTTAAGTCAGGTAAGTAAACTAATTCTTCTTAAATTAATCCAGATTAAAAAAATAGCTTTCTGAGATGTTGCTTAACTTCAGATGAATTAATTATGGGGAGTCTCAGACTAAGGTAAATAAGGACTAACCAGTTAATCTTTGTGAAGCCTAATTAGATTAATGATGTGCACTTGTTGCTGACCTGAGGCTGCTTCAAAAATCAAGGATGGGACACGAATACATAAGCAAGTCACCTAAACCAAGCAATGGATGGAGGTAAAAGAAAACATTAAAAGAATTTCAGTGACTGAAAAAACCCTCTTGAAGCGAATTGTGTCAAACCACCCAATTATCGAGAACAAACAGCATGATTCATCAACAGAAAACAATAAAAAATAGTGCCTGAACTACCGTTTGTAGGGAAACCAGAAGCAGGTTCTTCTCGAACCAGCACCAGTTTGGGATCTAAATATTTCCATTTGTGAATAATAACCTTTTTGTTACCAATCCATGGCTATTGTTTGCTTCAATCACTTGAGCTGTCTTTGTTGTGAGAAGTGCTGCATAGCAAAAGCATCTCTGCAGGGTTGTCCATTTCTGTCAAGATTCTGTCTCAAGCCATAGAAACAAATGGGTAATCTTCATCTTCAGTGCGAGGATCTGGGCAGCCATGCTGTTTGAGGTAATTATGAAGCACTGCTGTTGCAATTATGACAATGCTGCATCTTCTTGGTTGAAAGTGCAATGTGTTTCTGAGACACTGGAAACGACTCTTCCATTTGGTATTTTTGGTATTTTATTAGGATCCCCATTAGCTGTTGCAAAAGCAGCAGTTACTCTTCCTGGGGTCCACACAAAAATGGCATAATATAGAACATTCATAGACAAGAACAGCTCAAGGACAGAACTACATCAAAAATATTTTAAAGTCACACAGCCTACATGTCAGTACACACACACAAACTATCTAGGTCAAATAGGGAAGAGGCATTGTGCTGTGAAGTGTTGCTTGATCTGTTTTTTTAAACCAGGTTTGCTGTTCATTTGAGCAATATGAGATTCCATGCAATAATGGCTCTATAAAATACTGCACGCTTTCTTGAATTTGTTCTGGATTTTGGGACTGTAAAAAGACCCCTGGTGGCATGTCTGGTGGGGTAAATGTGTGTGTCAGAGCTGTGTGTAAGTTGACTATGGAAACTATTTGGAATTTTCAACACATGAATGTTTCTTATAAAAAGAAGGGATGCAGTCAGTCTCTCCTCAACTCTTAGCCAAGAGAGACTGGCATGTATAGTATTTATATCAGCCCTCTGATTACAATGAAGAGCAAGAAGTGCCGCTCTGTTCTGGGCCAACTGCAGCTTAACTAGGTATTTCCTTGCAGCACTCGACCACACGACTGGACAATAATCAAGATAAGACAAAACTAGAGCCTGCAGGACTTGCTTTTTGGAGTGTGGTGTCAAAAAAGCAGAGCATCTCTTTATTACAGACAGAACTCTCCCCATCTTTACAACCATTGAATCTACATGTTTTGACCATGACAGTTTACAATCTAAGGTAACACCTTAAACGTGTTCAACAGCCACACTGTTCATTACCATATTCAGCTGAGGTCTAGAACTTATGGAATGATTTGTACCAAATGCAATGCTCTTAGTTTTAGAGATGTTCAGGACCAGTTTATTACTGCCTGCCCATTCCAAAACAGACTGCAACTCTTTGTTAAGGGTTGTAGTGACTTCATTAGCTGTGGTTGCTGATACGTATATGGACACACATGCCTTGTTTAATGCCAGTGGCAGGTCATTGATAACAATAAAAGAGTAGAGAGCCTAGAGAGCTGCTGTGAGGTACACCACACTTTACATGTTTGACTTTAGAGAAGCTTCCAATAAAGAAAACCATTTGAGTTCTATTAGATAGAGAGCTCTGAATCCAAGATATGGCAGAGGATGAAAAGCCATAACACATATGTTTTTCAACAACATGTTATGGTCAATAATTTCAAAGATGCACTGAAATCTAACAGTACAGTAATTTGTGTCAGTGCAGTACATGTTGAGTTCCCTTTTCTATAAGCATGCTGAAGTCTCCATATACCAAAAATGTGCTCCACTGTACCTCTGGTGCGAATATGAGCTTGGTTGTACCGTTGTTGCTCAGGTCCTATTGCAGGAAGATAGGGGTTGAACAATAAGTTGGTCTGTGCATACCCGCTGTCACCAAGTATGATTCCACTATGTTGTCTTCCTTCAAGCTGAGCATACAAAGAGGAGTTCTGGAGTTGCACCTTTCCGACGTGCAACAATGTTGAAGAACTGCAAATTGGGAGTGCACACACTTTGTACAGTTTTTAAGATTCCTGTACTTCTCAGCATCTGCTGTAGAAGGGAATATGACTTCCATTTATACAGCTAATGACTCCAGGGAAGTTCCCATATTCATATAACTCTACCTTGTAGTTGGCTTGGGTAACAGCATAATATAACTTCATGTAATTGTCATTCAGTTCGCATTGTAGACTTTGTGGACTATTCTGCAAACTGTCTATTCACTTGCACCACACAAATCTCCTGTTTCACAGTGGAAGGTTCCAGATGCCAAAAACCTCAATGTCAGCTGCATTTTATTTGTATTTACGGAAACGATCACGAAAATTGATTTAATCAAAATGGGTTGCTCCTGTCTATAATCGCCCTTCTGTCTGGCCTTGGTGGTGCTCGTTGATCATCATTGAAATAGTCCAGGTAATACATTTTTTGGGCCAGGTTTAATTTAAGCTTTCACTTAGATCTAGATTAATTATAATCATCTTTCTGGAAATCAGACTTTTTAAATCTAGACTTGGGCAAGTCTCTGAGACTATTTTAAACCATGTCTGAGAAATGTAATATACATTTGTCCAGTTTAAAAGTGAACATTTGTCTAGGATTAGGCTTAATCTGTGTCCGCAAAACCGCCCCATAGAGTTTGTTTTATGGTAGGATCAAGATGGTCAGATTTATATTTAGATACTGCATATTGACATTTATTCTGAAATGTTTAATGTTTCATTAGCATCATGGAAAAATGTAAATGTCTAGTAACCCATGTTGGAATAAGTGTTGAAAATGCAGGAGTATGTGACTGAACTCTTTGTTCTTGCTATCAGCAAAACAAGATCTGTCATTGTAAGGGGTGAGCTATAGCCATAGGAATTTGAGGTCATGTAGCTACAGTACATAAGACGGTTGGTTCTTGGAACAGCAAATGGACAGGGCTGTTTCATACCTTAAGTATTTTTGGTCCTCATGGGGTTGACCCAAAGTCAGTTGACTTCAGTTGAGCCTCGAGAGAAAGGGGGCATGGGGTGTAAGGGTAAAATACAAACATGAGAAGTGTTCATTTGTGAGAGTGAGCAAGTTAGCATGGTGTAATTGTGATGCGTTCATAAATCAACGAGGGAATTCCCCAACATCTTGTACAAGGCAAATATGTGAACGCAGTTCCACCAGAGTATAGGATTACACAGTGAAATATTTGAGAAAACAAAAATAAATCTTCTTTCTACAAAACCCTAATCCATCTTCATGAAACAATGACAGGTATTTTCTCCTGTAAGAACAAACAACATTGTATAAGTCCCAGTCCACATACAGTATAGGCCTGTGGCTTATAATGTGGAAAATACCTGTAATTGATTGCCAAAGAAGTACAGAGGATGTTACAGTAGCCTGATAGGACACCTGGTTCAAATAAAGTGGAAGCCTGAGGCCTGAGTAAGCACAATGTGTTTCCTATGTGTGTCTGTAAATGTTTGGACTGTGAATGTGGAATTAGAAAAATAAGTGGAAAATTGCATTGGATTTTGTTACTCCTCAAAACAAACTCATAGGGATTGTTATGAAAAAGTGTGAAAACTGTTAGAAAAGACAACTGATTCTTGAGGCATGTTTGAGAACAAGCAAATACCCTGACCTTTAGTCTTTGTAGAGCAAACATTTGACAATTTGACCAGTTATGGAGAGAGATAAAGAGAGAGAGAGAGAGCAGACTGCAGACGCGAGATCTAGAGGTGCTTCATGTTTGTTGTTCTTGTTAAAAGCATTACCTCATTGTCCAGCTGTGAGCAGGCGAGACCAGAATGAGAGAGAGTGAGAGCGAGAGAGAGAGCAAGAGGAGCATTTTACCCCTCTGTTACTCTACTCATATCTGAGCATGGAGCTTTTTGTTTGGGGAGGAAGTTTTTACAGCACCAGTTTACAACCCTCAGTCACTCTGACTCTGCCCAGCCCTTGACAGAAAGTGGTGACCTCACTCCTCTTTAATGAAACTTCCCCCCTCTCTTTCCCTTCCTATTTTTTCTTTTTTTCTAAGAGAGCACCCAGGCAGCAAGCCAGACACTTTCCCTTTTCACTCAGATGTCTCTCTCTCTCTTTCTGTCTCTCTCTCTCTCTCTCTCTCTCTCTCTCTCTCTCACCATTGGCTTGGTGGTTGCTCAGAAGAGGCACTCCTCCCTCCTCGCCTTCTCATATTGGTTTTCCCTGACATGACACAGGCGCTGTAGCTCAGTTGATAACTTCGAAACAGACAGGAGGGGACGTTCTATTGTGTGTCCTGTACTTGTCTTCCTCTCCATGAGGTGCAAGGAGGCGGGTGGCTTTTTGAGTGAGTTTTGCTTTTGACAATTTTTTTGGGGAAAAGAGCGTTGTTTATTCGAGAATTCATCTTGTTTTTCCTCTCATTCTGAACTTCTGATACTGGACATTGCCGTACATGAGGTGAGATATCTGTATTGTTTTGTGACTCTTGTCACAGTATGCCCATCTAGACTAAACTGCACAGCTATCAAAAACCATGTCTGAGGGTATCGTCAGAAAAATCCAACCCTTTACCATTGGGACCAGGCTGTCTGTCCCCTCTGAAGCCAAATGCCAGGAGTTCGTGGACGTCTATCTGCCGAAGTCTGCTGCTCCGAACAAGTTGGAGCTACACGACCAAATGTCCCTTTACATGGGCCAGTCCCAGGGGTGGCCTGGGAACTCGGAACTCCCACAAGTGGCCACTCAGGTCTACGCTTCAACACCAGAGGGACATCAGGATGAGAGAGTGGAGGAGGACAGGAATTCTGTGTCCCCCACTGCATCCTCTAGATCCATCAGGAAGATTGCTATTTGCCGGAATGTTGAGACAGCCCCCGACGTGTCCTTGTGTGACTCTGACCTGGCCACTTCCGTTAGATCCACGTCGGAGACCATCCGAAGCAACCACAACAGTGTTCACCCAAAACCGCCATCCTTGATGGTAGAGGACGACTTGGATAAGAGGTCCAACTCTCAGTCTAAGGTAACCTTGGATTACAGTTGTTTTATTCATGGTGTCTCACATGTTATTGAGTTGGGATAGGCTACAAGCCAGCACCAACTAATGTACATTTCAAATCACCTGGTTCAAATCAATTGACTTTGAAATAGAAATGGTGAATGTCTCAACCAGTGTTATGGACATTTGTTTTGTTTCTGTTGGTCAATGTGGCCCGTGTTAACCATTCTCAAGCTTTCTGAAAGCAAATTAATTGACTTGTTTACTTTAAAGAAAGTAAGTCCAGAGCCAAAAGGCAATAGGAGGATTGGGAATTAAATCCATAACCACAAAACCCAGTGTAAGTAATGTTTTTCTCCCTCATTTCACATACTATGTAATGCTCTCATTACATAAGTGTTTTTTAACATACTAATAATTACTGGATTTGTGTTACTGACTAAGCTGAGTAACAACATCAGAATCTTTCCGTTGGGCGCCTTCCACCCTGCAACACAAGATACTGTTTTATCGGCTGTTACCAAAAGCAACATGATATAAACACCACCATAACGTACATTGTTCCAGCACGAAACCTCCACACACACACACACACACACACAATGTGTGCACTATTACCTCAGTGTTGCATTATCCACACTGTACTCTCGAGCTATGAGATCATCAGCAGGCTTTCATTAAGCTAGGCAAAAGGCCACGTTTCGGATGAACTGGTTATTTCCACAGAATAAACGACTCCCAATTCCATAATTGAAGGGGTTGCATGATAAAAATAGCAATCAGGCACATTGCGTTGGTGGATATAATGATGCCAAACTGAAGTTGTACCTGTGATTAAGTGTTTCTCCAGATCCACAGCTGGCAAACAGGTTATTTCAATATTTGCGAGTACCTTTAGGAATTTAAGGGGATCCTGATTGTATTTAATGGCGACATTGAACAACTATTTTGAAATATAACTCCACACGTTCCATAAGTTCCACTCCAGTGGCATGGGCATGCCAAAATAAGCTGACATATGAGGAAGATCGTGTACTTATTATCACATACCATGTTAAGATGCATATTTTATGCACTCAGAAAGCATGATATACATTTGAAGAACCGGAAAAAAAACGGAAAATTAAGTTAGATATTTATACAGACAACAGTTCAATGGTTACAGTTTTCAATGCTGAGCATGCAACTAGCAAAAGGACAGTGGGAGGGGAAAAGGAACAGCGAGAAGAGGAGCAATTATTTTGAGATGAGATCATGGCTTTGGCTCTCTTCGTTCTTCATCTCGGCCCTGTGTAGGTGGGCTGGCTGAGTCACACAAAGCCTGCGTGATCTCATCAGTGTGTTTAGTACACAAGTTCCATTTTTCACCAGGATTGAGTATAGCTCTGGGGGTCCGTTTCTGTGCATCTGTCTGTACATTTCCCTGTTTCGCATGACAATGTCTACATCTCTCGAAGTTTTCAACTTTTCAAGGGCCCAAGACTAAATAGACACATTGTTTATAGCCAGGCAAGCTATCCAAATACTATGGGGTATGTGCATTCCGTTTTGTGGTCTTTTGTAGCCAACCTGTGGAAGGCACATGGAAATCTTGCAACATGGTGAAACTTGTGTTACAGTTCTTACATGAAACCTGTTCAACAGGGCTTACAGAGACGCATTATTGTAAAACATTGTAAAAGCTCATATACAAGCTTATCAGCGCATCATACTGCATTATAACTGCAAGCTTTAAGTAAACTGTTACCAAAGTGTGTATTTCACTGCAGAAAATACAGTACATTACGTTCCAGGAAAACAAACATCTTTCTAAGATGAAAAGCAGGCAGGCCTAACAAGTTTCAGATTATTGTGGAGACCGTAGGGAACCAGCAGCAGGTTGCTCCATGATTTAGCTACATACTGTGATGATTGATGTAAGAGGTCTCGGAAAGATAATATGCATCATTCAACGTTTTGCATGAGGTCATCAGTACAGAATGCATTGGCATGGCAAAGGGAGAACGGCGACAGACAGGGAAAAGGTTCCTCAAGCTTAAGGTTAAGGTTATGAAATCGCAAAGATGGAGAAGAGTAGTGCTCTGGAGCTGGCAGAAAATGATTTCAGCTTCCAGGAATTGTGTGCAGATCCTTGCGACATGGCACCGTGCATTATCATGCTGAAATATGAGGTGACAGCGGCAGATGAATGGCACAACATTTCTGAGATATTTTATTTCAGATCATGAAACATGGGACAAACACCTTAGATGTTGTGTTTATATTTTTGTTCAGTATATATACCACCGTTCAAAAGTTTGGGGTCACTTTTGAAAGAAAAGTACATTTTTTGTTCATTAAAATAACATCAAATTGATCAAAAATACAATGTAGACATTGTTAATGTTGTAAATAACTATTGTAGCTGGAAACGGTAGTTTTGCTGCGGGTACTATTTAATGAAGCTGTATTTCTGATCAATTTGATGTTATTTTAATGGACAAACAATGTGCTTTTCTTTCAAAAACAAGGACATTTCTAAGTGACCCCAAACTTTTGAACTGTAGTGTGTATATACAGTGTAGTGTGTATATACAGTTGAAGTCGGAAGTTTACATACACTTTAGCCAAATACATTTAAACTAAGCTTTTCACAATTCCTGATGTTTAATCATAGTAAAAATTCCCTGTCTTAGGTCAGATAGGATCACAACTTTATTTTAAGAATGTGAAATGTCAGAATAATAGTAGAGAATTATTTATTTCCAGCTTTTATTTCTTTCATTACAATCCAAGTGGGTCAGAAGTTCACGTACACTCAGTTAGTATTTGGTAGCATTGACTTTAAATTGTTTAACTTGGGTCAAACATTTTGGGTAGTCTTCCACAAGCTTCCCACAATAAGTTGGGCGAATTATGGCCCATTCCTCCTGACAGAGCTGGTGTAACTGAGTCAGGTTTGTAGGCCTCCTTGCTTGCGCATGCTTTTTCAGTTCTGCCCACAGATGTTCTATAGGATTGAGGTCAGGGCTTTGTGATGGCCACTCCAATACCTTGACTTTTTTGTCCTTAAGCCATTTTGCCACAACTTTGGAAGTATGCTTGGGGTCATTGTCCATTTGGAAGACCCATTTGCGACCAAGCTTTAACTTCCTGACTGATGTCTTGAGATGTTGCTTCAATATATCCACAGAATTGTCCTGCCTCATGATGCCATCTATTTTGTGAAGTGCACCAGTCCCTCCTGCAGCAAAACACCACCACAATAGGATGCTGCAACCCCCATGCTTCACGGTTGGGATGGTGTTTTCGGTTTGCAATTCTCCCTCTTTTTCCTCTAAATATAACGATGGTCATTATGGCTAATTAGTTCTATCAGATGATGCTGCCACCCCCGTGCTTCATGTTTGGGATGGTGTTCTTCGGCTTGCAAGCCTCCCCCTTTTTCCTCCAAACATAACGACGGTCGTTATGGCCAAACAGTACTTTTGTACCTGTTTCCTCCAGCATCTTTAAGAGGTCGTTTGCTGTTGTTCTGGGATTGATTTGCACTTTTCACACCAAAGTACATTAATCTCTAGGAGACAGAATGCGTCTCATTCATGATCGGTATAACTGCTGCATGGTCCCATGGTGTTTATACTTGCGTACTATTGTTTGTACAGATAAACGTGGTACTTTCAGGCATTTGTAAATTGCTCCCAAGGAGGAACCAGACTTGTAGAGGTCTACAATTTTTTTTCTGAGGTCTTGGCTGATTTCTATTGATTTTCCCATGATGTCAAGCGAAGAGGCACTGAGTTTGAAGGTAGGCCTTGAAATACATCCACTGGTACACCTCCAATGGACTCAAATTATGTTAATTAGCCTATCAGAAGCTTTTAAAGTCATGACATCATTTTCTTGAATTTTCCAAGCTGTTTAAATGCACAGTCAACTTAGTGTATGTACACTTCGGACTCACTGGAATTGTGATACAGTGAAATAATCTGTCTGTAAACAAATTGTTAGAAAAAATGCACAAAGTAGATGTCCTAACCGACTTGGCAAAACTATAATTTGTCAACAAGAAGTATGTAAACTTCCGACTTCAACTGATATATATATATATATATTACCCACATGGGACCAATTCATCTTGTTTACAGACTGTCATAAAATGTAACTGTCCAATAAGAAATGTAAGGAGTGGGAGCTAGAGTCGTCTTTTTACTTCATCACTTCTTTTTCAATTATTTGTGCAATTGTGAAACACAAGAATTATGAGTACCACAGGCTTGCAACTGTCTCTCAGTGCACTTGCAATGCTTGCAATTTGACATGTCTCTAGAAATTATATTGGGAAATGTAAAGGAATGTATTTCATGATATATTGCAGGCTTGTTCTGTTTTGACTATCAATAATATATTTCATGATTATATTGCAGATTTACTTTGTAACAAATGACTATCAATAATAGTACATTTACTCCTTTTTGCTTGCTCACTTCCAGATGTTTAATCCCGGGTTCCAAACTGTTTAGTTAGCCAAACACCTAAATCAGTGTTCCAGTATATTTTTTATATACTCTTTTCAGTATATTTCTGTATTTATAAACAGTAATCTCCTCACTAAAGGCACAGTACTCATCAAATGTAATCATGTCATCATGGATAGATACTTTATTGTAAGACCATATCTGCTACAGTGAAAATCCCTTGAACTAATTTCGTATCAACTTGATTTTAAAGACTTGTTATTACTCAATCGTGTTTCTACACAGGTGGACTCTTGGTTCAAGAGGAAGCTTCGGGATCTGAAGTATGGCTGTAGTGTCCTTGGATGTCCTTTGCAGGACCCAGAGGACGCGTCACCGACCCAACAGCGAGACCTAAAGGACATTGAGAATTCCCTCATACAGATGACGAGAAGTCTGGACATAAAACAGGTTTGTGCTTCAATGAATGAATCAATGTGTAGTCCATGATGGTCCATGATGTGGTATAACTCATAATTCAGTGTATCTCAATCCATAAAAAATATGTTATTCTAGCCAAGGACTAACAGACCTGACTCAACTGATAAGTTAGCCATTAATTAGTTGAATCAGGTGTGTTAGTGCTGGGCTAAAACAAAAATGTGCACCCTGGAATGGATAAAGAAATGTTATGCACTACACATTGATTACATTTACTTCCTACAATATTGTAATGTATCCACATACATGCCCTCAAGTGTCAGAACCATGCATTGAGTGTACTGGTTCACAGATTCTTCCTTTCTAATGTCCTCTATAGGATGGACATCAGTACGAGACGCTTGACGTGGAGACCGGCCACGAGGGAGAGAAGAGGAAGAGACTGCAACAAATAGAAGGCAACAAAATCCCTTCTGGAGAGAACACCGTTAACCAAACGTAAGTCCCATTTTTGACTGTTTGAGCAAGATGCATCAATAACACCTTACTTTAATTAAAAAATAAAGCAATAACAGTAAGGCATTCGAGGCCCCTAGGCTGTGATATACTCATGATAAATCATGGCCACTCGTGCTTTATTATAGTTTATTTTTTTCTCTCTATGGCTTAATCAAATCAAATTCTATTTGTCACATGCGCCGAATACAACAGGTGTAGACTTTGTAGACTTTGAAATGCTTACTTACAAGCCCTTAACCAACAATACAGTGAAGAAAAAAAGTATTTACTAAAATAAACTGAAGTAAAAAATGAATAAATAAGAAAAATAGAAAAAAAAAAAAAAGGAGCAACAATAAAATAACAGTAGCGAGGCTATATACAGGGGGCACCGGTTAGCTGAGGTAATTGAGATAATATGTACATGTCGGTAGAGGTAAAGTGACTATGAATGGATAATAATCTGGGTATATAATCTGGGTAGCCATTTGATTAGCTGTTCAGGAGTCTTATGGCTTGGGGGTAGAAGCTGTTAAGAAGCCTTTTGGACCTAGACTTGGCACTCCGGTAGCACGTGCCGTGCGGTAGCAGAGAGAACAATCTATGACTAGGGTGGCTGGAGTCGTTCTCTGACACCGCCTGGTATAAAGGTCCTGGATGGCAGGAAGCTTGGCCTCAGTGATGTACTGGGCCGTACACACTACCCTCTGTAGTGCCTTGCGGTAGGAGACTGAGCAGTTGCCATATCAGGCGGTGGGTGATGCAACCAGTCAGGATGCTCTCGATGGTGCAGCTGTAGAACATTTTGAGGATCTGAGGACCCATGCCAGATCTTTTCAGTCTCCTGGGGGGGATTAGATGCTGTCATGCCCTCTTCACGACTGTCTTGGTGTGTTTGGACCATGTTAGGTTGTTGGTGATGTGGACACCAAGCAACTTGAAGCTCTCAACCTGCTCCACTACAGCCCCGTCAATGAGAATGGGGGCGTGCTTGGTCCTCCTTTTCTTGTAGTCCACAATCATCTCCTTTGTCTTGATCACGTTGAGGGAAAGGTTGTTATTCTGGCACCACACTGCCAGGTCTCTGACCTCCTCCCTATAGGCTGTCTCAACGTTGTTGGTGATCAGGCCTACCACTGTTGTGTCGTTGGCAAACTTAATGTTGGTGCTTGGCCATGCAGTCATGGGTGAACAGGGAGTACAGGAGGGGACTGAGCATGCACCCCTGAGGGGCCCCGTGTTGATGATCAGCGTGGCAATGTGTTGTTACCTACCCTTACCACCTGGGGGAGGCCCATCAGGAAGTCCAGGGTCCAGTTGGAGGGAGGTGTTTAGTCCCAGGGTCCTTAGCTTCGTGATGAGGGCACTATGGTGTTGAACGCTGAGCTGTGGTCATTGAATAGCATTCTCACGTAGGTGTTCCTTTTCTCCAGGTGGGAAAGGGCAGTGTGGAGAGCAATAGAGATTGCATCATATGTGGATCTGTTGGGGCGGTATGCAAATTGGAGAGGGTCTAGGGTTTCTGGGATACTGGTGTTGATCTGAGCCATGACTAGCCTTTCAAAGCACTTCATGAATACAGACGTGAGTGCTATGGGTCGGCAGTCATTTATGTAGGTTACCTTGGTGTTCTTGGGTACAGGGACTATGGTGGTCTGCTTGGAACATGTTGGTATTACAGACTCGGTCAGGGACAGGTTGAAAATGTCAGTGAAGACACTTGCCAGTTGGTCAGTGCATGCTCAGAGTACACATCCTGGTAATCTGTCTGGCCCTGTGGCCTTGTGAATGTTAAATAGTTTAAAGGTATTAATCACGTCTGCTACGGAGTGCATGATCACACAGTCATCCGGAACAGCTGATACTCTCATGCATGCTTCAGTGCTGCTTGCCTCGAAGCGAGCCTATAAGATATTTAGTTTGACTGGTAGGCTCGTGTCACTGGGCAGCTCGCGGCTCTGCTTCCCTTTGTAGTCCGTAATAGTTTGCAAGCTCTGCCACATCCGACGAGCGTCAGAGTCGGTGGAGTACGATTCAATCTTAGTCCTGTATTGACGCTTTGCCTGTTTGATGGTTTGTCGGAAGGCATACTGTGATTTCTTATAAGCATCTGGGTTAGAGTCCTTGACTAGGCTACATATACTTTGTCCTTGGTGCTATGGATGTACAGTGCCTTGCGAAAGTATTCGGCCCCCTTGAACTTTGCGACCTTTTGCAACATTTCAGGCTTCAAACATAAAGATATAAAACTGTATTTTTTTGTGAAGAATCAACAAGTGGGACACATTTTTTTGTGAAGAATCAACAACAAGTGGGACACAATCATGAAGTGGAACAACATTTATTGGATATTTCAAACTTTTTTAACAAATCAAAAACTGAAAAATTGGGCGTGCAAAATTATTCAGCCCCTTTACTTTCAGTGCAGCAAACTCTCTCCAGAAGTTCAGTGAGGATCTCTGAATGATCCAATGTTGACCTAAATGACTAATGATGATAAATACAATCCACCTGTGTGTAATCAAGTCTTCGTATAAATGCACCTGCACTGTGATAGTCTCAGAGGTCCGTTAAAAGCGCAGAGAGCATCATGAAGAACAAGGAACACACCAGGCAGGTCCGAGATACTGTTGTGAAGAAGTTTAAAGCCGGATTTGGATACAAAAATATTTCCCAAGCTTTAAACATCCCAAGGAGCACTGTGCAAGCGATAATATTGAAATGGAAGGAGTATCAGACCACTGCAAATCTACCAAGACCTGGCCGTCCCTCTAAACTTTCAGCTCATACAAGGAGAAGACTGATCAGAGATGCAGCCAAGAGGCCCATGATCACTCTGGGTGAACTGCAGAGATCTACAGCTGAGGTGGGAGACTCTGTCCATAGGACAACAATCAGTCGTATATTGCACAAATCTGGCCTTTATGGAAGAGTGGCAAGAAGAAAGCCATTTCTTAAAGATATCCATAAAAAGTGTTGTTTAAAGTTTGCCACAAGCCACCTGGGAGACACACCAAACATGTGGAAGAAGGTGCTCTGGTCAGATGAAACCAAAATTGAACTTTTTGGCAACAATGCAAAACGTTATGTTTGGCGTAAAAGCAACACAGCTCATCACCCTGAACACACCATCTCCACTGTCAAACATGGTGGTGGCAGCATCATGGTTTGGGCCTGCTTTTCTTCAGCAGGGACAGGGAAGATGGTTAAAATTGATGGGAAGATGGATGGAGCCAAATACAGGGCCATTCTGGAAGAAAACCTGATGGAGTCTGCAAAAGACCTGAGACCGTGACGGAGATTTGTCTTCCAACAAGACAATGATCCAAAACATAAAGCAAAATCTACAATGGAATGGTTCAAAAATAAACATATCCAGGTGTTAGAATGGCCAAGTCAAAGTCCAGACCTGAATCCAATCGAGAATCTGTGGAAAGAACTGAAAACTGCTGTTCACAAATGCTCTCCATCCAACCTCACTGAGCTCGAGCTGTTTTGCAAGGAGGAATGGGAAAAAATTTCAGTGTCTCGATGTGCAAAACTGATAGAGACATACCCCAAGCGACTTACAGCTGTAATCGCAGCAAAAGGTGGCGCTACAAAGTATTAACTTAAGGGGGCTGAATAATTTTGCACGCCCAATTTTTCAGTTTTTGATTTGTTAAAAAAGTTTGAAATATCCAATAAATGTCGTTCCACTTCATGATTGTGTCCCACTTGTTGTTGATTCTTCACAAAAAAATACTGTTTTATATATTTATGTTTGAAGCCTGAAATGTGGCAAAAGGTCGCAAAGTTCAAGGGGGCCGAATACTTTCGCAAGGCACTGTATATTTGTTATGGCTACCGTTAACATGTTGTTTTCCTATCTACTCCTATGTAACTACAGCTTTCCATGTTATGTAACAGTACTTGGTCTGACTTGAATTACTTTCACATCCATCTTGGATTTCAAGTCATATCTGGGAATTTGACCCCATTGTGATCCCATTGCCAAAGCACTGAACTAGATACTGTATCTCTTTGGTAGCTGGCTGAGGTTCCAGTCACTGTTAAGAAACTATCACCAAGACCTCAAACTGGCTCTGGACGTCTCCTCCTTCTACCAACAGGCTGACACCATCATCTGCACCATCAACAGGAAGGTAAAAAGGCAGAATAGGAATTTGGACAAGAGTCCTATTTTGCACCAGTGATCCTTTAAAGGTACAATCTGCAATATTTACATGCTGTTAAAAGTTTGATTGATTCTCGAAAAATATATGCGCCATGAGCTTAGTACAACTGTCCCCATCATAACATCATAACCCCAAATATAAGATCGTTTTACTCCATAGTTCCTCTTTATTATTTGAATGGTATGTGAAAATGTGGTCCCAAGGTTGTGCAGATTATCATTGTTTTGTAATTACACGTTATTACACATAGACTATGTTATTTGGTTTGTTTGGTAGAGAAGCGTCCTGTCTGGATCCGATAACCAGGGGAGCTGCGGTCAGACAGAGATCTACAATATTGCCAGCCAAATCATGGTGAGTGGCACATGGGGAATGTAGCTCAGAATAATTCATGCATTTACGGTGAAATGCAGCAATGCATCATTCATACGTCAGGGTTGTGTTCAGTTCCATTTCAAGTGAAATACTGGTCGTTTACAAATGTTATCATTGAAAATACTCAAATGTACTCCAATAGGAATTTAAAAGGAATACACTACAGCTGTAGTGTATGGTGTAAGCACATTTTGTAACCTTTATTTAACTAGGCAAGTCAGTTAAGAACAAATTCTTATTTACAATGATGGCCTAGGAACAGTGGGTTAACTGCCTTGTTCAGGGGCAGAACGACAGATTTTTACCGTGTCAGCTCAGGGATTCGATCTAGCAACCTTTTGGTTACTGGCCCAATGCTCTAACCACTTGGCCACCTGCTCAGTACTCAATACTACTTCAATCCTAAGTAGAGAGAAACACAGAGAAACTATCACAAGACAGTGAAACATAACACTAAAATCTAGACTACTCCTTCCTAGACCTTTTCTGAATTTTTTGGGGGTGTTTCCCCCTTAACCATAGAAGAAGCCTTCTATGAAGTGGTGTTACACTTCTGTGTTAAATCTAACCATAGACTTCCATTTTAAAGAGCGTGGGTCGTTTTCCAAGACTGTAAATCAACTGTAAATGAATTGTGTCACTTCCATCCACTACCCCCTTCCCCTCCTCGACCACGCTCTCTCCAGATGCTGAACGAGACTGTTTCCCGCCTTTCGGACCTCCACCCTACCCTGGCTGCCAGAGTGACACGGAAGCAGGCTGAGGTGCAGGAGAGCTGGGGCCTTCTCCAGGACGGTAGTGGGTAAATAAGGGTCCTAAAGCCCATAATGTTTCTCTAATGCAGCGTTTCCTAAAATTGCACATTTTGGTTTTTGCCCTAGCACTACACAGCTAATTCAAATGATCAAAGGTTGATGATTAGTTGATTATTTGAATCAGCTGTCTTGTGCTAGGGCAAAAAACAAAATGTGCAGCCCTTGTGGTCCCGAGGACCAAGTTTGGGAAACCTTGCTCTAATGGCACCCTATTCCCTATATACTGTAGTTCACTATTTTTGACCAAGGCCCATGCGACTCTGGTCAAAAGTAGTGCATTATATAGAGAATAGGGTGCCATTTCAGGATACCCTATAAAGTCCTTTTATTATATAATACAGTGTTTCCTAACTCCAGGCCTTGAGTATCCCCAACAGCACACATTTGTTGTAGCCCTGGACAAAAACACCTGATTCAACTTGATGATTACTTAAGTAGAATCAGATGTGCTTGTCCAGGGCCACAATGTGTGTTGTTGGGGGAACTCGGGAAACACTGATCTAATATCGCATTATCTAGGGGTGTGTTACAAGGATGCCATCTATCATCGTATCTATATATTATGGCAATATTTGCTATAAATGTAAGATCAAATACTAACATCAAAGGATTTTGAGAATGTTTGCAACGTTCACACATGGTTCCTGTTTGGTTGGAGAACGCTGGTTGTAACATAACTCCTGAAACACCTGATTTAACTGTGACAGGGCTGGCCAATGCCCTTCACATAAAAAGGGTTTTACTAAAAGAACTGGAACGGTTTCTTCCAAATTGGGAGATTTATTTTCAATAAATATATAAATACAAAAACAGGCCTCAAAATGGCAGCGCTAAAATGGTAAAAACATGGACTAAAAGATTTAAGCCCCAGAATAAAATAATAATCTTCACTGGTCTATCTCTTCCCCAATGGCACTCTCCCACAAACATTTAAAACATCTGTAGCTCATTATCTCATTTAGTGGGAGGGGCCTACAATTACCTCTTGAGCCAATACCAATTCAGACACAAACACTCAATTACTGCACACTTAACTGGTTCAGGTGAATTGGTGGAATCAGATCTCAACTATGGCATGATATGAATAATGTATGTTAAGTAGGAACCATGGAATACAATTAACATAGAAATAAACACTCACAAATACAATTTAAATTAGGGGCAAGGTTCAAATGTTCAAGTGAGGATGTGTTTGCATCACTCAACCCTATTGGTTTATTGAAGACTGTGTATATTTCACTCCTGAAACCACAGTCTGACAACCAGGTTGCTTACCTGTAGCCTATTTTTCAGTGGTGGAAAAAGTACCCAATTGCAATACTTAAGTAAAAAATAAAGATATCTTCATGGAAAATGACTAAAGTAAAAGTGAAAGTCACCCAGTAAAATACAACTTGAGTAAAAGTCTTAAACCAAATACTTTAAGTAACAAAAGTAAATGTAATTGCTAAAATATACTTAAGTATCAAAAAATAACAAATAAAAATAATAATTTAAAATGTCTTATATTGAGCAAACCAGATGGCAAAATTTCTGTTTTTTTATTTACTTACGGATAGCCATGGACACACTAAGACATCATTTACAAACAAAGCATTTGTGTTTAGTGAGTCCGCCAGATCAGAGGCAGTAGGGATGACCGGGGATATTCTCTTGATAAGTGTGTGAATTGGACCATTTTCCTGTCCTGCTAAGCATTCAAAATGTAACGAGTACTTTTGGGTGTCAGGGAAAATGTATGGAGTAAAAAGTACATTTTTTCTTTAGGAATGTAGTGAAGTAAAAGTTACCCCAAAAATGTATTTTTTATTTTTACTTAAGTACTTCACACCATTGCTATTTTTCCCTCCATAAAATCACTTACATATGGCAGTGCTGAATAAAGTCATCAATGGAGGTCACCAATAACGGAGTTAGCGAGCCATTGCTACAGTATAATGATACAAAATGGGCAGCCCTTTTGACCCAACCCACACGTCGACTCGGAACTTTTCAACATGTTGATAAACATTGCTTAACAGTTTACGTCTGGATGAACTCATGGGATATGTATTCCAGATGAAAAGGTTTGATGTTTACAATTGGATTAAATGGAAAACATACTCGGTGAATAAGATGATTGTTTTTCTACTAACACTCTTGTTGCGTAACTAACAAGACATTCTGGCATTAGAACCAATGCCCTAATGGCAACTGAAGCCGACATTGAAATGATTCTTGCCCTAATAAGCCATAGTCTGAGTTTCACTCATAACAAATGCTGTCCAAATAATCGCCATGGAATCAATTCAGGGGAATTCATTCTTGACATTCTCTTTGTATTATGCAATGCTCCAACTTTAAACATGACATGGATTGCGCAAGCCCCTGTGTCACAGTGAAAGTGTTCTGTGTAGGAGCTGGTGCCAAAATGAGATATGGATGAATATCGAGAAAGACATTTTGGGGGGAGATTACTATACGATAAATCTGCTCCTAATTTCTTCAGCAGATGTGTGCAGGGTGCCTCATAAGTATGGTATGGCCTGGTGACCAGGGATACAAACGGATGTAGCTTATAAAGCTTAATGAACAGAAGTATACTGGTCAGTTACCATGTTAGTCATTCGATTGTGGGTTAAATGCACTTCTGCCTTTAAAGTTACATTTTGGAAGTTTAATTACAAATGTTCTACCTCAGATTTTGGATTTAAACTGTATGGTTTACAGACGCATTAACACATTTCTTAACCCATTGAACCATAACATTTTAGGGTATCAAACCTTTGAAATATAAAGAGATGACCCACATTCCAAGCATCTGTGTGGAGAGGTGTGCCCATTTCTGTCCAGTGAGTATCAGTATCACAAACGTTGTATTTTTGTTGTAAGGGCGGCAATGGGCTCTCTTCTGTCAAAACTGGAAATAGATTTCCTTAACGGGCGCCAGCGAGAAAGAACGTTCGAATTAAAGACAACCGACAAGACACGACATACACAAAGTGTTCCTTTTTGATTCCAAGATTTCTGACTCCTCCCAGCTGTTCCCTCTCTATTTTATAGTTTCTTTCAAAAACAAAAGCACTTTCCTGAAACCATGACCTCACCCCTTCAGAGGGGGGTGACATCATTACTTTATACCCCTGCCAGCCCCAGTCAGTCACTCCAAGGACAAAGCCCTCTGTCTGTTCAGATTGTCATGGTTGCATAACATGTCATTAGCTAATTCAGCTTATCTGGTGGATCCAGTCAATGTTGTTCATCCTGGGATTTCTGAGTCATGTGACACGTCTCCAAGCAGAAGCGCTCTAGACATGTTGAGGAGTGCTAAAACTTGTGGGTATGACTTAAACCCTAAAGAATATACAGTAAAACTGATTAACAGGCATCCGCAGCTGCCACAAATTATCCACTTTGGACATATTGTCTCTAATGCATGACAATACGTGCTAAGCCGTGGTTAAGTGGTATCACTCCCTTCACTATGTACCACAGCCCTGGAGTCCAGAGTTCAACCTTCGTGTCCACCCTTCTGACCTCTCCCCCATATCTATCTACCCCTTTGTTTCCAATCTGCCTACATTAAAAGCACTAAAATGCAGTATGTGTTTTATTTTAACACTGCTTTTCTCTCATCTTCTTTGTGGGGCTGAAAATAGAAGCCTCAGGAAACACAATTTCCCTAGTATATCACCGGGGTGGATACAGTACACCAATGTTTGCTGTGGAGAATGAGCATAATATCGTACATTGTAAAAGACTACTCCCGGACACATGACTACCTCTGCATGTTTATTGTTGGCAGCATTTCGGACAGTGTCTTTTCTCAAGACAATTTTGACCACAATCACATGATTTTAGCCCAGTCACTCACATTAACTGTTCTATTTCATTACCAATGAACCTAGCACTGAGAGTATCAACTGGCCTTCTGGATGAAGTAGGGTAGGGTCACCATCATTGATAGAACCAGGGTTACAATAAGTAACCCATAATGTTTTGCCATGCAGGAGCAAGTGGCCAGATTTGCCCACCACCCTTGACATAGACTTCTCCTGTGATGAACCTGGCTCACTGAGTCCAACCAGAGATACGGAACATGAGGCCCAGAGGACCATAGGAAAGGACATCAAAGAGGAACAGAACCGTCTCAAAGGGTTCGAGGTCAGCAGATCCATTTTTCAAATGACTAGGAAATTCTCTTTAAAAGTAGTTAAAGGGATGGTTAACTCAAATTACAAAATGAAGATAGTTCACCCAAATTATAACATTACATATAGGTTTCCTTACCTTTAAAGCAGTCGATTAAAAACGAATATGTAATTTTGTAATATGGGGTGTAATTTGGGTGAACTGTTATGAATCGGGTAAATCATCAGAATAGGTGGTACTTGATACCTCTGTAAAATAGCATTTGAACTCTAATTATATGACCTACTAATGACCTATGTAATTTCCTTTTTTTTTTTAGAACATGAAAGACTGTGGTGTCCCCAGGAAGCTGACTGTTTGTCAAGTTGAAGAACAGCCTTTCAAAAGCTATGCTCGAGTCTCCTGTGACACCACCAGCAATCTGGATGACTTGATTGGAAGACGGCGTGTGGAGAGGCAAGGGTATAGACTTTCATCAGCTTCTTGTTTTTTGAAACCAGATTCAATTGTTGATGACACTTTAAGCAGAACATTAAGTTAACGTATGTGCTTGCTTTGCAGAAAGGACCAGACAACACATTTGAACACTTGTTCTCCAGATTGCCAATCAGAACTTGGTACTCAGTTGCAAAATTCTACCACATCTGCTGATAAGGTAGCTATGGATTGATTTCTGGTGTTTCTTGTGGTCTGCTACTACAGTACCAGTACTAATACTTTAGAGTAAATATCCAATGACAATGTCCGCGAGATGAACAGGGTGTGTTGATTTTAACGGGGTTTACAACGTTGATACGATGTAAACATCGAGAGTGAACCCCCAGTGTACTGTAGTTTTCCTTCATCTGCAAACGATTGAATTTGGGCCTGGATGCATCCCACTGGGTTAACCAAACGTCACTTCCTCCTCTTGTTTTCTCTCTTCCTCTTCCGTTTCCTCACGTCCTGTTCCTTGGTTGAAGACTCTGTCATGGCTGAAAGACAACCTTGCTATGTCAACCCCCAGCCACCATACAGCCAGTCTGTGTGGTCCAGATGTGACTAAAAACCTGCCAGCTGATATTTACGGGGACAATGTTGTTTCAAACACGATTTGCTTAGACTTGTCCAAGGGAGTAAGTCTTGTAGCTTTTATTTGCATAATATGCAGTCTTTGCGACGGTACTTGTCGTATTCAGAAAGTTTTACATTGGGCAATTTATACTGAACAAAAATATAAATGTAAAGTGTTGGACCCATGTTTCATGAGCTGAAATAAAATATCCCAGAATTTATCCAAAAAGCTTATTTCTCTCAAATTTTGAGCATAATTTCTTTGTTACATCCATGTTAGTGAGCATTTCTCCTTTGCCAAGATAATCCATCCACCCGACAGGTGTGGCATATCAAGAAGCTGATTAAACAGCATGATCAATACCAGTGGCGATTTTAGCATTTAAATCTTGTTGGGGCAAACAAAAACGATTAAAAAAAAAATGCATGCCAGCAAAGCTACTACACAAAACAACACTAAACAATACATTAATTGCACTATAATGGCGACAAGTGGTGCCCACAAACTATGAGGGCCTACATAAAGCTGTCACAATAGCAGAGCTTTCTTTCGAGCACAATGGAGTGAATCCTTGCCATTGCTACACCTGGCTATCAGCGGAGCCTTGTCTGGCAGCGACACAATTCATTCAGCCTCGTTTACTGCCTTTTAAAAAACAAAGCTGATATGGCTGACCATATCACCCGGGCATATTACATAAATTATGCAGCAGCATATAAAACATTTTTGGAATCACCTTGTTGTACACGCCGGTCCTTCTTTGGCAAATTTTGTCATCAATAAAAATGATTTACAATTCCGAGTTGGATGACCGTTCAAAACGTATTTTCCCGGTCTGACTTCCCAGCTGCAATGCTTGCTTCACTGATTACTTCCAAACAACTCATTGTTGAATTTGCTATTTCCAAATTGTCCAATGGCCGATGAGCACCGATACGTTTTATCTATATTTTCTCATCATTATATTTCTTCATATGACAAGGATTAAAAAGGATTTGCCAGTAGACTTGATTCACGAATCATGATGATGACTGCTAGCTAAAATTATGAAAGTAAGACATTAACATGATCAGTCCAATCACAGCTACTGGACATAGAACGTGATTTGATGTAATTTCTGTGGCTAATGACCGTGAGCCTACCAAAAGAACATGCAAACAGGCAAGCCCCCCCCCCCCAAAAGAAAAATAAGAATAATAATAATAATAATAATAATATATATATATATATATATCATATATATATATATATATATATATATTTATTTTTTTGCAAATGTGGGCCACCTGCCGTGAATGACGGGTTGCCACTGATTATCACAGAGGTCCACATTGTTCTGGGGACAATAAAAGGCCACTCTATAATGTGCAGTTTTGTCACACAACACTGCCACAGATGTTTCAGGTTTTGAGGGAGAGTGCAATTGGTATGCTGACTGCAGGAGAGTCCACCAGAGCTGTTGCCAGAGAATTGAATGTCCATTTCTCTACCATAAGCTGTCTCCAATGTAGTTTTAGAGAATTTGGCAGTACGTCCAACCGGCCTCACAACTGCAGACCACGTATAACCACGCCAACCCAGGACATCCACACCCGGCATCTTCACCTGCGGGATCGTCTGAGACCAGACACCCGGCCAGCTGATGAAACTCTGGGTTTGTACAACTGAAAGAAATTCTGCACAAACTGTCAGAAACCGTCTCAGGGAAGCTCATCTGAGTGCTCGTCATCCTCACCAGGGTCTTAACCTGACTGCAGTTCGGTGTTGTAACTGACTTCAGTGGGCAACTGCTCACCTTCCATGGCCACTGGCATACTGGAGAAGTGTGCTCTTCATGGATGAATCCTGGTTTCAACTGTACTGGGTAGATGGCAAATAGCGTGTATGCCATTGTGTGGGTGAGCAGTTTGTCGATGTCAACGTTGTGAACAGAGTGCCCCATGGTCTCAGTGGGGTTATGCTGTTATGCTGATGTCAACAGGCATGAGCTACAGACAACAAACAAAATTGCATTTTACCGATGTCAACTTGAATGCCATGACGAGATCCTGAGGCCCATTGTCGTGCCATTCATCCGCCGCCATAACCTCATGTTTCAGCATTAAAATGCACGGCCCTGTGTTGCAAGGATCTGTTCACGATTATTGGATGATGCAAATGTCCCAGTTCTTCGATGGCCTGCATACTCACCAGACATGTCACAGATGAAATGTTTGGGAATACGACAGCGTGTTCTAGTTCCCGCCAATATCCAGCAACTTTGCACAGCCATTTAAGAGGAGTGGGACAGCATTCCACAGGCCACAATCAACAGCCTGATCAGCTCAATGTGAAGGAGATGTGTTGCGCTGCATGAGGCAAATGGTGGTCACACCAGATACTGACTGGTTTTCTGATCCTTCTGATAAGGTATCTATGACCAACAGATCCATATCTGTATTTCCAGTCATGTGAAACCCATAGATTAGGGCCTAATTCATTTATTTCAATTTAATTAGTTCCTTATATGAACTGTAACTTATTGAAACCTTTGACTGTTGCATGTTGCGTTTATATTTTTGTTCAGTATATGTATGATGAGATTTGCAGGGGCTATCAGAGTTGGGGTCTTTAATTCTGGCAAAGGGTTTAAATTGAACATTACTTTCATTATTTTCCTATTCACTAATAGAATTTACAATTCAGAAATGTATAAATGTGACTGTTAAAATGGAAAATATTCTATTTTATCCTACAAAATGACATAATAGATTAGAGCAAAGATTTATTTCCATGCTTTGGTACAGGAAAAGCCAGGGTCAACCCAAGGCCAACACAAAGGTGGTGTGAAGATGGAGGACCTCCTTGGTCAAGTGGAGACGCTATGGGAAGTTCTGAGGAGAAGACATCATAGAAGCATGATTGATGCAAACAGCTCTGAGAGGCTCAACTTGGAGGTATTGATTATTGGTGTCTATATACTGATCTGGGCCTGTATTCATAGTGTCTCAAAGTCGGAGTGCTGATGTAGGATCAGTTATGTATTTTACATCATATTAATAAGATTATATGGATAGGGGGACCTGATCCTAGATCAGCACTCCTATTCTGAGACACTCTTTGGTCTCCAGAGGGCAATGTATGCAGTATTGAAGACAAATCCATGCTATCCTTTGTAGAGGGATGACAATCATGAGACAGACAAGGATCGGCTCGAAGGACGCATGTCAGAATACAGGGCAACCACGGAAAACGTGGAATTCTGGAGCGTCCCAGAAGTCAAGGATCTCTCTGAGACATTGGAGGAAAACGACAGAGGAATGCTGACAGAGCTGCTTAGGTGTCTTGACCAGGATGAAAACTTTGATCATTGTGAGGTAGAGGAACAGGTAAGGTTTCAGCTTTTTCCGTTCACGTGGTTTTCCAATGCCACTTTATTAATGTCCTCCTTGCAAGTCCGTTTCCTCAAACCTCCGTAAAAGGAAGGTGGGGTGTGTTTTTTTTCTAGATACATACACTCCCACTAAACCTCCCATTAGACCTCAACAAGACATGGTCACTGGCCTTGCAGGCAAAGCTAACCACACTCCAATTCTATCATCAGATAACTCAATTAGATTAATACAGCCACAATCTACCAAAATACTGAATAATTTATTTGAGTATCATGGCAGACCCTTACTGGACAAATGGATGACCAGGGGTGCATGGACCACCCTATGGAGGAATTGGTGGGGGTCCTGGAGGATCTTGGTGAAGCAGTGCAGAAAAGAGGACATTCCCTCTATTAAAGTCAAGACATCCAAGAACTTATGAGTCAGATAGGAGTTAACTGAACAGTTTTTTATTTGGATGTGGTCCTCTGTAGCTCAGTTGGTAGAGCATGGTGCTTGCAAAGCCAGGATAGTGGGTTTGTTTCCCAGGAACCCCTGTAAGTGAAATATGCATGCATGACTGTAAGTCCCTTTGGATAAAAGTGTCTGCTAAATAGCATATATTATATGATTATTTTCTGTTGCTTTTAACATAAAAAACACCACAAATTTGCACACTGTGCTTGTAGAGACTGATTTTACTAGCATTGACTGGTTGAAGTAGTGTAACCAGTCAATGCTAGTAAAGTCAGGCTGTTTCTGCTACTATTGTTCAGTTTGTGAAACTCTACAAGCACAAAGTCATTCTTTACCTATGGGCTAAAATAAAATCTGCAATGCCCCCTCTCCTCTCTTCTCTCCTTTCCTCTCCTCTCCTCTACTAGCAATCAACACTGAAGCTGCGCATCAACCAGCTCTTGTCCAGGTGTGCAGAGTTCAGCATGGACATTCTGGACACTGAGACAGACATGGCGGTCAGATGTGAGCCCAATAGTTCTGAACTCGAGGGACTGCAGGAGCAACAGGATGAGCTAGAGGTATATACAGTATATGTATGTGTGTTAAAAAGAGGACATTCCCTCTATCAAAGTCCAAGACATCAAAGAACTTAGGAGTCAGGTTGACTGAACAGTTTTCGATTTGGATGTGGTCCTCTGTAGCTCAGTTGTTAGAGCATGGTGCTTGCAATGCCAGAATAGTGGGTTTGATTCCCAGGACCTGTCATCTGATAGGGTACCAGTCAAAAGTTTGGACACACTTATTCATTCAAGGGTTTTTCTTTATTTTTATTATCATGTAGTAACCCAAAAAGTCTTAAACAAATTAAAATAGGTTTTATATTTTTGAAGAATCTAAGTAGCCACCCTTTGCCTTGATGACAGCTTTGCACACTCTTGCAATTCTCTCAACCAGCTTCAACTGGAATGATTTTCCAACAGTCTTGAAGGAGTTCCCACAGATGCTGAGCACTTGTTGGCTGCTTTTCCTTCACTCTGTGGTCCAACTCATCCCAAACCATTACAATTGGTTTGAGGTTGGGTGATTGTGCAGGCCAGGTCATCTGATGCAGCACGCCATCACTCTCCTTCTTGTTAAAATAGCCCTCACACAGCTTGGAGGTGCATTTTAGGTCATTATTCAAATGATAGTCCCACTAAGCGCAAACCAGATGGAATGGCGTATCACTGCAGAATGCTGTGGTAGCCATGCTGGTTAAGTGTGCCTTGAATTATAAATAAATCACAGACAGTGTCACCAGCAAAGTACCATCACACCACCTCCTCCATGCTTCACCATGGGAACTACACATGCGGATATCATCCGTTCACCTATTCTGCGTCTCACAAAGACACAGTTGTTGGAACCAAAAATCACATTTTTTTTTGATATTAATAGTTAACGATTATATACTTAACTAATAGTAAGACATTTATGTTCTATGGGTTTTGGGTAATGGGTTTTGCTTGAGATCGCTTGAGCTGACAATGATTTAAAAACCTAAAGTTCCCAAAGAACACAGTGGCCTCCATCATTCTATTTATTTATTTTTTATGTTTCTTTGTGATAGACAATTGATAGTTACAGTCTTGTTCCATCGAGAGGTGAAGGTAGAGAGCCATGCGTCCTCCGAAACACAACCCTGCCAAGCCGCAACCCTGCCAACCCTGCTTCCCGGTCATGGCCGGCTGTGACACAGCCTGGGATCGAACCCTGGTCTGTAGTGACACCTTAGACTGCCGCGCCATTCGGGAGGCTGACCTCCATCATTCTAAAATGGAAGAAGTTTGGAACCACCAAGACTTCCTAGAGCTGGCCGCCCGGCCAAACTGAGCAATCGGGGGAGAAGGTTATTGGTCAGGGAGGTGACCAAGAACCCGATGGTCACTCTGACAGAGCTCCAAAGTTTCTCTGTGGAGATGGGAGAATCTTCCACGAGGACAACCATCTCTACAGCACTCTACCAATCAGGCCTTTATGGTAGATTGGCCAAGACGGAAGCCACTCCTCAGTAAAAGGCACATGACACCCCGCTTGGAGTTTGCCAAAAGGCACCTAAAAGGCACCTAAAGGACTCAGACCATGAGAAACAAGATTCTCTGGTCTGATGAAAGCAAGATTGAAATCTGAATGGTCTGAATGCCAAGCGTCATGTCTGGAGGAAACCTGACACCATCCCTAAGGTGAAGCATGGTGGTGGCAGCATCATGCTGTGGGGATGTTTTTCAGCAGCAGGGACTGGGTCTAGTCAGGATCGAGGCAAAGATGAATGGAGCTAAGTACAGAGAGATTCTTGATGAAAACCTGCTCCAGAGCACTCAGGACCTTAGAATGAGCGAAGGTTCACCTTCCAACAGGACAACGACCCTAAGCACACAGCCAAGACAGTGTAGGAGTTGCTTCGGGACAGTCTCTGAATGTCCTTGAATGGCCCAGCCAGAGACCGGTCTTGAACCTGATCAAACATCTCTGGAGAGACTTGAAAACAGCTGTGCAGCAACGATCCCTATCCAACCTGACAGAGCTTGAGAGGATCTGCAGAGAATGAGAGAAACTCCACAAATACAGGTGTGCCAAGCTTAATAAGGCATCATACACCTAGAAGACTTAAGGCTGTAATTGCTGCCAAAGGTGCTTCAACAAAGTACTGTGTAAGGGGTATGAATACTTATGTAAATGTTATATTTCAATGTTTTATTTAATACATTTGCAAACATTTTTTTTAATAGGGCTGTAACGTAACAAAATGTGGAAAAAGTCAAGGGGTCTCTATACTTTCTGAATGCACTGTTTAGTCCAGTGTCTTCAGAGATATTGTGTTTGCATTCAGCTTGCTTTAACGCTCCATAGCATTGTATTTAAAAAAACTATAGGATTGTCAGATCTCATCTCAGAGTCATAGACTTTACACCTGTGTTAAAATTTCGAACATCATTAATAAAGGATAGTTCTCTCAAACTATCCAGCATAAGCTGTCAATAGTGTAATCTTGGCTATCCAGTCATGATGCATGATGAGTTCAATCATACTAGCCATGGTGTCCCTCTGCAGGTTGAAAGACCAGAAAAAAATATAGATTTTGTTTTCATAGCAGAATGCAACCCTATGTCCATTATCTATCATAAGATAATGACATGCGTTATTAGTTGGATTGGTTTTGAACCTCTGTCAGGCTTAAACTCTGATACAAAAATATTCAACTCACCTGCGAGAGTGTAATTGTTCCACATACAGTATAAAACATACAGTATGATCTTCTTTCAGAGGGACTATCAGGTCATAAAAGAGGAGGTGGAGGAGATTGAGGGACTGGCTTCGCAACTACAGGTCCTCCTACCTGAGATGGCAGGGGCTTTGGGGGAGAACGTCCATGCGACCCAGCAAGCTTGGCAGGAGTTGGGCTGGAGCATCGCAGAGAACCAATGCAACCTCCAACAATTTCGGCAACTGCAAGATTTTCTTAGGGCCTACCTGGCCATGATGTAAGGGATTACACATACAGTGTAATGTCAAATATTGTTCTTGGTACAATTGGTTCAACTGGAATGTTGTGCCTGTTTTGTCCTGAATAATGTACATGTATATGTTTAGTGCTCATGAATGCTTATTGTAATAACCAATTTACCTACGGAGCCCCCCCCCCCTCTCCTCTCCCTCCCATACAGCTCATGGACAGAGGACACACAGACTTGCATTTTCTCAGAGGCTTCAGCCCAGCAGTGGAGATTGGCAGAATTGAGTGTTCCATCTGAGCTGGATCTGAGGATAGAGCAGAAGTTTGACGAGTTTGACAAGCTCGCTGCTGCTGGGCAGAAGCTTATCAAGGAGCGACATCACTTGGCAGATATTGTGAGTTATTTTACAACAGGGGTCACAAACATATTTTGCTCTGTGGACCACAGCCTTTGAAAAGACTGTGATTAATACAATTATTTTGTACTTTCACTTGTTTTAAAAATGGAACTAGTCTAGTTGCACAAACCCCAAAATGACCCAACCATTAGAAGGGACTGAAATTATCTGGCAACTGTTTCTACAGATAAAGGAGAGGACTGAGGAACTGCAAAGCATGCTGGGATGGATCCTGGTGTACTGGAGGGCACAGAAAGACCAGCTGGGTCGGGAGAGGTCAGGGGATTCAAGAAGAAGTGATACCCCTCAGGGAGACGCAAGCAGATTTTCACAAGGCCAACCCCAGGTAGGATATCCCTGCTACTCCTTAAAAAATGTCTTATAATAATAAACAATAAAAGGATATCCCTGCTTTCACGTCAATACAATATTTATTTGTTATAACAAATTATTTCAGAACAATACCACTGTTCTCTATTAGAATTCAACACATTTAATGCACTGAACTACATCGCTGTGGTGAAGCTACTGCATACATGTGTAATGTGTATAGAAGACCAAGTGCTTTCTGACGATATTCAACCTGCCCAAATCTTGGCAAAATATGCTCCTAAGGATCAAGGCTTATTGCACAAAACCTAAAAATAATTTTAAAAAATACTTGAAATAGGAGTTCTTTGGTTTTCTTTGCAGAATCTATTCTCTCTGGCAGAACACAAGTCCTCGGAAAGACTGTCCACAAAGCACAGGCTGATGGTGGCGAGCCGGTTTGAAGGACCACAAAGATCCCAACCGGGGATAGGTCACCATGGAGAAAACTTTGCCAAGCTGGTAAACGTCACACCACACGTCCCCTTGGCTGTGGCAGTAAACTCGCCCAGCATTATCCTTGAAGAGCCCTGTGCTACTGTCACCCCACTGGGCAGCAGCATCAACCTCATCCTCAGTTTTGACCAACAGCCACCAGGGGGCAGTCTGCAGCAGGGGCCAGTGGAGGCAAGGCAGGCAGTGGAACCTGTGCATAGGGTGAGTACAGATCACCACATATTCATATCTACATACCACAAGACAACATCATCCAAATTAAAAGGGAGGATGCAAAGTTTTGGACAACAGTCAAATTTGAATTATGTTGCTGTAGATGTCTGTAAGCAGGTAGTTGACCTAACGTGTACGATGATGTTATACTGTCAAGTCTACCTAAAAGGCACAAATACACAACATGGCCAAATGTATGTGGACACCCCTTCAAATTAGTGGTTTCGGCTATTTCAGCCACACCTGTTGCTAACAGGTGTATAAAATTGAGCACACCGCCATGCAATGTCCGTAGACAAACATTGGCAGTAGAATGGCTTATACTGAAGAGCTCAGTGACATTCCATGTGGCACCGTCATAGGATGCCACCTTCCAAACAAGTCAGTTTGAACATTTCTGCCCTGCTAGAGCTGCCCTGGTCAACTGTAAGTGGAAACGTCTAGAAGCAACAACGGCTCAGCCTCAAAGTGGTTGGCCCCACAAGCTCACAGAACGGACCGCCGAGTGCTGAAGCGCGGAAAAATCGTCTGTCCTTGGTTGCAACATTCACTATCGAGTTCCAAACTGCCTCTGGAAGCTACGTCAGCGCAATAACTGTTTGTCGGGAGCTTCATGAAATGGATTTCCATGGCCGAGCAGCTGCACACACACAATTCACCATCTGGCAGTCCGACAAACAAATCGGGGTGTGGCGGATACCAGGGGAACGCTACCTGCCCCAATGCATAGTGCCAACTGTAACGTTTGGGGGAAGAGGAATAATGGTCTGGGGCTGTTTTCCATGGTTCAACCAAGGCCCCTTAGCTACAGGGAAGGGAAATCTTAACCCTACAGCATACAATGACACTCTAGACACTCTAGTGGGCAATTCCAGTCCTCGGGGGCCTGATTGGTGTCACAGTTTTGCACCAGCTAACACACCTGACTCCAATAATCACCTAATCATGATCTTCAGTTTAGAATGCAATTTGATTAATCAGCTGTGTTTGCTAGGGATGTAGAAAAAGTGTGACACCAATCAGGCCCCAGAGGATTGAAGTTGCCCACCTCTGTTCTAGATGACTGGTTAACTTCAACTTTGTGGCAACAATTTGGGGAAGGCCCTTTCCAGTTTAAGCATGACAATGACCCCGTGCACAAAGTGAGGTCCATACAGAAATGGTTTGTCGAGATCGGTGTGGAAGAACTTGACTGGTCTGCAGAGAGCCCTGAACTCAACCCCATCGAACACCTTTAGGATGAATTGAAATGCCAATTGCGAGCCAGGTCTAATCCGTGCATGACCTCACTAATGTTCTTATTGCTGAATGGAAGCAAGTCCCCGCAGCAATGTTCCAACATCTAGTGAAAAGCCTTCCCAGAAGAGTGGAGGCTGTTATTGCAGCAAAAGTGGGGACCAACTCCATATTAATGCCCATGATTTTAGAATGAGATGTTCGACGAGCAGGTGTCCACATACTTTTGGCCATGTAGTGTATTTTAACACAAAACATCTAGTAGAACCTCAAGACTTTCAGGCACATTTCTATTGTGTTTATCTTAAAAAGCTTTAGACTGGGATAGGGAGAGCTGATCCTAATGGCCTAGAGCAGCTATTAGTAAAGGAATGTGCTGTAAGATTTCTGTAAGGTCCCCCATTCCAGAAGTGGTGTTTCATCAACTTGGCTCACACTCACACTGGATTAGTCATGGTCAAGCCATTGCCACTGCAGCTGGGTATGAGACCACCTCATCTCCATGTGATTTTGATAAGTTTTGCAGAATTTGTGATCCCACTTTGAAGGCTTGCAGCTGAAGTAATGTCTTAAAATAACATACAGTATTTTCCTACAGATTCAACTACATATTTCATAAAGTTTGCACGAGTATCAAATTGATTCTTCGTAAATTAATCTAAGATGTCTTTGATCATGGTTGCATAAGCATTTAACTTCAAGGATAATGAAAGTCTCATTTTGCTGAGTTTTGTATTTTAATACATCCAATTATCTTAATCTTTTTCAGGTGAGCACCTATCTGCAAGTCACAGATGGAAGTCCTGTTTTTGAAGAGGTGGCATCGCCTCATATCACAGACACGAGCCACGTGTCGACCACCGTTTCCACAAGCTCAACCAACGCCACTTTCATACCCCAAGTCAGGACTGTCTTGCTCCCCACCTTACCCAGAACCAGTTCCACCTCTACCTTAAACCTGAAGGGACCGATGAAGAGGAGGAAGAAAATTACACACAGGCACACTGTGACTGGCATTGTCGGAATGCCCCAGCCGGAGGGGGTTACTACCGTGCCCATCGGCGCCACACACAGAGCCTACACCTGGCCACTGGAGGATAAGAAGAAATGCCATGCCAAACAAGGGAGTCCAGTTAATACAGAACTCCAACTGTATATCAAAAATAATTCTGTGGTGAGTGTCATAGATGGAAACTCTTCAGACACATCAAGCATTCCTACCGTTCCTACCATCCAGGGGCATTTCTTGCATGGGCCCAATGAGATGACCATTAGGCAAGACAAGAGCCACTATGGCGTTATCCCTCTTGGGTCGATGTTGAGCTTTGACCTACCCAAGGATTGGGGGAAAATCTCACAGATAGGTGCAAAAGACCTCGCAACAGAGAAAGTGCCTTCTGAAGCCAATGGGGACCATGCCAGTCCACCTTTGAATCTGTATATCTCAAACACACTCGGTCAGACTCACGAATCGTCCAAAGTAATTGGACAGACTTTCACCCTCAGTCCAGAGAAGGAAAGGCATCTTGAAGCTGATGGGGAACATGACAGTCCGAATGGTTCACCTTCGATTCTGTGTAGACCGCCAGGATCAAATACACTCAGTCTAACTCAGAAAGTGATTGGGCAGAATTTCACCCTCAGTCCAGGGGAGGAAAGTATCTGCAAAACAGGGGACTTTGCTGGTCAAAATGGTTCACCTTTGAATCTATACAAATTGGCAGACTCAAACACACTCAGTCAGACTCACAAAGTGATTGGACATACTTTCACCCTCAGTCCGAAAGAGGAAAGGAGCTGCGAAACAGCAAGGCAGGACTCGCAGAAGGTGAGCGCAGAGTCTGTTTCTCTTTTGGTTCCTGAGAAAGATGACGTCTATCACGACCTAAGATGCGCCACAAGGAGTCCTGCCCTTGCAGCTGGACATGAGAACATTTTCTCCAGCACTGTTGGTATCCACGATGAGGATAAGGTTGAGGTTTCTATTCCAGTGGCCATTTTGGACTCTAACAAGCAACGCACTGAACCAAACTGCAGGAGCTCGATGCATGACCACACCCGCACTGAACCGTCACAGAACCACAAGCACAACTGTTTAAGTGTTCACACTAAGATTCAAGACCTCAATAACCACATATACTTCCCTTCTGCAAAGAGGCAATTCACTTTCCAAAGTGCACTTCGAGTTGTAGAGATCAAGGTCTTGTCTACTGTGTCTGAAGACTCCACATGGATGGGTGTGCGCAGGTCTGGACGAGTCATTGTGTGCTCTGAGGACAACTGTTGCGTGTGCTCCGACAGCTCCACACCAATGATGGTATTGGAAAAAGAAACTTCACCCAAAAGAGAACCAGATCATATTCATCCTGATCATTGGCAGTTTGAGGAGGAGGAAGAGGAGCTGGAGGATATTTGGAATGGCACAGACCGGGAAAGAGCGCCTTGAATTACTGTGGTCCAAAAATACGAGGTATTTAGATCAACAAAAGTGTCCATCTTATATTTGTATATATCTGCACTCATTACACACACACACACTGCATCTGCAATAGTGTAATATACATACATTCTTGCATTAATATTTCCACACACAAACCAGCTGATTTCATACTGCAAAGTGTAGCCTAAGTAAATACAGTGGGGCAAAAAAGTATTTAGTCAGCCACCAATTGTGCAAGTTCTCCCACTTAAAAAGATGAGAGGCCTGTAATTTTCATCATAGGTACACTTCAACTATGACAGAAAAATGAGAATTAAAAAATCCAGAAAATCACATTGTAGGTTTTTTTATGAATTTATTTGCAAATTATGATGGAAAATAAGTATTTGGTCAATAACAAAAGTTTCTCAATACTTTGTTATATACCCTTTGTTGGGAATGACAGAGGTCAAACGTTTTCTGTAAGTCTTCACAAGGTTTTCACACACTGTTGCTGGTATTTTGGCCCATTCCTACATGCAGATCTCCTCTAGAGAAGTGATGTTTTGGGGCTGTTGCTGGGCAACACGGACTTTCAACTCCCTCCAAAGATTTTCTATGGGGTTGAGATCTGGAGACTGGCTAAGCCACTCCAGGACCTTGAAATGCTTCTTACGAAGCCACTCCTTCGTTGCCCGGGCGGTGTGTTTGGGATCATTGTCATGCTGAAAGACCCAGCCACGTTTCATTTTCAATGCCCTTGCTGATGGAAGGAGGTTTTCACTCAAAATCTCACGATACATGGCCCCATTCATTCTTTCCACGGATTAGTCGTCCTGGTCCCTTTGCAGAAAAACAGCCCCAAAGCATGATGTTTCCACCCCCATGCTTCACAGTAGGTATGGTGTTCTTTGGATGCAACTCAGCATTCTTTTTCCTCCAAACACGACGAGTTGAGTTTTTACCAAAAAGTTATATTTTGGTTTCATCTGACCATATGACATTCTCCCAATCTTCTTCTGGATGATCCAAATGCTCTCTAGCAAACTTCAGACGGGCCTGGACATGTACTGGCTTAAGCAGGGGGACACGTCTGGCACTGCAGGATTTGAGTCCCTGGCGGCGTAGTGTGTTACTGATGGTAGGCTTTGTTACTTTGGTCCCAGCTCTCTGCAGGTCATTCACAATGGCCCCCCGTGTGATTCTGGGATTTTTGCTCACCGTTCTTGTGATCATTTTGACCCCACAGGGTGAGATCTTGCGTGGAGCCCCAGATCGAGGGAGATTATCAGTGGTCTTGTATGTCTTCCATTTCCTAATAATTGCTCCCACAGTTGATTTCTTCAAACCAAGCTGCTTACCTATTGCAGATTCAGTCTTCCCAGCCTGGTGCAGGTCTACAATTTTGTTTCTGGTGTCCTTTGACAGCTCTTTGGTCTTGGCCATAGTGGAGTTTGGAGTGTGACTGTTTGAGGTTGTGGATAGGTGTCTTTTATACTGATAACAAGTTCAAACCGGTGCCATTAATACAGGTAACGAGTGGAGGACAGAGGAGCCGCTTAAAGAAGAAGTTACAAGTCTGTGAGAGCCAGAAATCTTGCTTGTTTGTAGGTGACTAAATACTTATTTTCCACCATAATTTGCAAATAAATTCATAAAAAATCCTACAAACGTGATTTTCAGGATTTTTTTCTTCTAATTTTGTCTGTCAAAGTTTAAGTGTACCTATGATGAAAATTTACAAGCCTCTCATCTTTTTAAGTGGGAGAACTTGCACAATTGGTTGCTGACTAAATACTTTTTTGCCCCACTGTAAGTAACATTGATTTAGATATCAGACTTTTACATTTCAATTCTAAATCAAGTTCTACATGGACACCGCATTAGGAAAAGCTTGAAGTGTATGCATGTCTGTTTTAACACAGATAACACCTTTTGATACAGCCTGAACATTCTGAGTGAACAATTGTCTGAAAGAGATTGAACTGGTTTTGCCTTGAACAACTCAATTTTAATCTTCAATGTATTCTCATGTTCCTTCTTCTCCCACCAGGTGGTGCCCATGCCACACTGAAGCACAGACCAGTGACCAACCAGCCAGAGATTAAAGTGTCCCTAAATGTATAGCGTCTCAGAGTAGGAGTGCTGATCTAGGATTAGTTTGCTTTTTTTTTTTAGATCATAATGAATAAGATATGACAGATCCTAGATCAGCACTCCTACTCTGAGATGCTTTGTGGGATTCGGACCCAGATCTATGATCAGTTTATTCTCCCCCTTTTCCAATCTTGACTCCAAATGGACTTTTACTTCACATTGTCTCAGTGACATTAGAGGACTATCGTGTGCAAGCAGCAGTGGTGGAAAAAGTACTCAATTGTCATACCTTAATAGAAAATGACTCAAGTCAAAGTCACACAGTAAACTATTACTTGAGTAAAAGTCCAAAAGGTATTTGGTTTTAAATATACTTAAGTATAAAAGGAAATTGAATTTCTAAAATGTACTTAAGTATCAAAAGTAAAAGTATAAACTACTTCAAATTCCTTATATTAAGCAAACCAGATGGCACAATAATAAAACAAAATGTTTTAATTGACGGATAGTACTTTGGGTGTCAAAAGGAGTAAAAAGTACATTATTGTCTTTAGGAATGTAGTGAAGAAAAATTAAAAGTTGGCAAAAATATAAATAGTAAAGTACAGATATCCCCCCCAAAATACTTAAGTACTTTACACCACCTGCAAGCAGTCTGCAAGAATCTCACTACAGGAGACTGAAAACATCCATACAAGACCAAAGTAGTCATGCATGTACTGTTCTTCAATAAGGGAAATTAGACAGAATTCTCCATATTAAACTCTTACCTGTGATTTTGACTTGGTATCCTCAACCCTTTTTTTTAACCCTTATTTTACCAGGTAAGTTGAACACATTCTCATTTACAGCAACGACCTGGGGAATAGTTACATGGGAGAGGAGGGGGTGATGAATGAGCCAATTGGAAGCTGGGGATGATTAGGTGGCCATGATGGTATGAGGGCCAGATTGGGAATTTAGCCAGGACATCGGGGGTTAACACCCCTACTCTTATAAGTGCCATGGGATCTTTAGAGACCACAGAGAGTCAGGACATCCCATACTAAACGTCCCATACCACAGATGGATTTCCACTCAATAATTGATGGATGTCAATGGACAATGGAGGGCCGAAGCACTACAATCTTTGTGACTCTTTACATTGGTTACTGGCTGTTACCATGACTTGACTGCCTGATACAACATACAATACACATTACTGTATTGAAGCAATCAGACACTTGATGCAGGGTCACAAATAGTGCAATACACTGAACTGAATAGACTTACCCCATTGAATACCATACAAGACGATCAAAATGTATTTGCTCCTTCTCTTTAATGCCACTTGGTGTCTGATTTCTTTCAACTGTGTATGAATTGCATGCAGGGCACATAAAGAAATAACTGCCATTGATACCTATTTTAATCTGCTGTACAGTAGACTATCATTTATAATTGTAATCACTTTTGTAAGAAAAAATAAATAAGTCAAAGATAATTTGCAGTCTCAGTTCATATTGAATTGAAGTGGTTTGTCCGTTTATTAGTTGTAATAGAGAAACCTATTTCAGGTTATCACGAAGAAGTTCAACCTCTCATACTCTTTCAATGAATTTGAAGTATCTAGGAAGATTGCCTTTACGAGTAGACATTTTAGATGGTCAGGCTCAGATATATTCACTTTATTATTGTTACAAAAAGCAAGACAACTTGTAGTCCAATTTGTGGCTGTGCAAACTTCCAGTTGGGGCCAGTAATAGACCATTTAAGAGCCTTCATTTAGATAGGCTACTTTATGTGGACACAATGTGGACCAATGTGAATTCATTGTCGAGCAGTACAGGAAAGATAATGTGTCACTACTATTACTTATGCTCATGTTTTCATTACTGTATTCTGTATGATTTTACTCATTCTTTCTACATTATTTGTGTCTATGTTTCAGCAATTACAAGTGATGATTGACATCTCAGAGAACAAACGAGCAATAACGTCACGGTAGGCCAGCCTATCCCTAAACAAATGACCGCATGGGATAGGCGGGACTTCTGCCGATGCTGCCAGCGCGACTCAACAGAAACTAGTTGTATAGACAGACACAGCTAGGCCTATTGATACAGTTCATGAATTGTAGGGACGGGGCTTTGTCTAGTTGCAATTGCAAAAAGTCATTGGTAAACACAGTTTATTCTTCAACTAGGATGTTAAGCCTTCAAGTTAATCGTTTTGGATAAAATGGGATTGGAGTTATCTAGATCTCGTCTGAGGTAAGATCTTTTTTGTTGTTTAAGTAATTCGATTAAAGTAGCCACATTTATAAGAATTACACTTTGGCATGAATTGGTATTGTTCAAATGGTATCATAACCGAATGCAACTTTAAAAGTCGGCCTGACCATCTAAATCTGGTGTATAATGGTAAAAACAACAGCGAGATCTGAAAAGGTTCTGCGATTCTATTGTGCTGTGAGTTCGCCCTCAACAGCGGGCTCTCTAGCGTAAATTACATTAACTTTTCATTAGAAGCTAAACACCGTTCATAAATTGTAAACTGGACTGATATTTTGAAGCCAGAATTGATACGATACGGCTTCTTGATATTGTACAAATAACAGCGCTAGTTCAACTTCATTCCTTTGAGTCAAATGTTGATTGTTTGCAAAACTCACTGCATGTTATGTTGGGATTCAAAGGGAAGAGGTAAAAACGACTGTGGTGTGAAGTTGGTATACAAACATTTAGCCAAAATTATACTAACTTTTTTTGTGAAGAATTCTATGAGAAACAGTGACATACACACCTAAAATGATACATCCTATGTTGGTCTTTAAGTCAGGACAAGCTAAAGGCGTCCGCATACTTCCCGTCTGGAACAGTTCCTGCATGTAATTATGACGACATTTTGTGACGTTTTCGGTCTTCGGCAAGGTTTTTTTTCTGGTTGTTCGTCCACATATTTTTTTTCTCGAGGCAAGCCGAACTCGGTTGAGGAAGATTGGGGATTGGTCAACAGTAGGGATTGTTCAATTAAGTGTTTGTAATTCAAGGAGAGACTAATTGTTTTTTTATGCAAAAAAATGTACTTGAGAAAAACTGCACTAAACATAGTTAGATGTAAAATTGCCCAACTATGATCGCCTTGACAGAAAAGTGAAAATAATGACAGATTTCTTCAGTTATTTTAGATTAATTCAGACTATTTTGAGGAAGTGTATCTGGCTATGGTGTCTCAAGATGGACAAACAGTACTATTGTCGCTTTTCTAGTTTTTCTAGCGAAGCACCCTAGTTTGGGACTCCTAGCAGAAGCATGCAGTAGGCTTAAAGGCCCGCATGCTTCCAGTGGAGAAATATTCGGAAACAGTTTGTGTATATATTATGACAACATTTTGTGATGTTTATGTTCATTTTGGACTTCAGCAAGGGTTTCTTCGTCTGTTCGTGCACACACAAAAAATTGAGACGAGGACTCCCGGGTGGCGCAGTGGATAAGGGCGCTGTACTGCAGCGCCATCTGTGCCATCAGAGACTCTGGGTTCGGGCCCAGGCTCTGTCGTAACCGGCGCAATCGGGGAGGTCCGTGGGGCGACGCACAATTGGCTTAGCGTCGTCCGGGTTAGGGAGGGCTTGGCCGGTAGGGGTGTCTCATCGCACACCAGCGACTCCTGTGGCGGCCGTGCGCAGTGCGCGCTAACCAAGGTTGCCAGGTGCACAGTGTTTCCTCCGACACATTGGTGCGGCTGGCTTCCGGGTTGGTTGCGCGCTGTGTTAAGAAGCAGTGCGGCTTGGTTGGGTTGTGTATCGGAGGACGCATGACTTTCAACCTTCGTCTCTCCCGAGCCCGTACAGGAGTTGTAGCGATGAGACAAGATAGTAGCTACTAAAACAATTGGATACCATGAAATTGGGGAGAAAAAGGGGTAAATAAAATAAAGAAATTGAGATGAGCCGAATTTCGGTAGTCGAAGTTTACGCCCCTTCGTCAGTCATTGTGTTCAGCAGTAGGGATTCTTAAATGAAGTGTTTGTCATTTAACGATAGACGACACGTTTTCATTCAGATTTTTTCACTTGAGAAAGACTGCACCAAAAAACTTAGATGGATGTCAAATTGCGAGAGTACGATCTCCTTGACTAAAAAGTCAAAATGAATCACAGATTTCTTGAGTTATCTAAGATTCATTCGGACTATTTGAGGAAGTGAATGGCTACTGGCTATGGCGCCTCAAGATGGACAAACAGTACTTTTGCTGCTTTATTATTGTTTTTCAAGTGAAGGTCTTTAAAGGGAATATGTGAGCACACTCGTTTGGCTAGGTGCCAGCCGCACTGAAGCATGAGGAAACCTTAATAGTTAGCCCTTGATCATGACTCCGTTCCTTTACATTACACACAAGTCATTGGATGAAGGTGTCATCTGTACTGGGGAGTTTTGTTAAGAGCCCTAACAGTCGTTCTGAACATTGACAAGCATTGCTTGTGGTACAGTTTTGGAAGTACAATGACTTAATCATTCATATCAGCAAAAAAAATTCAATTTATACACAACCTTCTTATGGGGTTTGTGTTTACAGAAGAAATACGAAAGAGAGAGGGACCACTGTGCTATCTAGCATGCGCCGAACACCTGTGTGTAACGCCAGAAATGTCTCTAAAAAATACTGTCAGCTACAACTGTGATAAAGCTGGTTAAAACAGTGTGTTCTTTTGCATTTGTGAAAGTATTTTGTTGGGATAGGAAAGTAAAGCGGTTTGTTTTTCTAGAATCGTATTGCAATTGAGAATCAATTCCTGTTTGGATGGAGCATTTGGCTGTTTTGGCAGCCAGAGCCAGTCTACCTCCGAAAATAACACAAGGTCCTTTGACCTTTTAGGAGTAACGGCAATGTTAGGCTCCTTAAGAGTACATCTTGGGCTTGCTAATAGTAGGCCTACTATTGAAACAGATAAGTATGTCAACAGAGTCAGAAATTCACAGGTTTCAGATTTGCCCCATGTTTGTTTTTTTCTCTCAGGTTTACGCTCTCACACCTTTTTAAATATAATATTTAGTTTTGTTGTTTTTCTAAGTCCACAACAATGCAGAAACCACATCAGGAGACAACTTTTGAGACCTGGGAAAAAATGTACGCCATTTTTATTTTTGAGTGTAGTTTCCCTTTAATTCAAAGGCTCAGGTACCTAAACACTGTGGTTAGTGGTGTTTTTGTTGCACAGGAGATGGAGTTTGCAAAACAAATGGCCACTGGATTGATAATAATAATCATGATATTATTTTGCAAGGTAGGCATAGGCTACTTTGTAGCTAGTTAACATTTAACTGAGAAGGTTTTTGGGAAAGCTTTTCCATCTACCTGAGGACGGATAGGCCCATCATTAGCATTGCTATATTTTTCCTGTTCCTTAATTGTTTGAAACCTGGACATTTTATTTCATATTATGAGGCATTTCTTACCTAGCTTCAAAGTAGCCTATAGCCAAAATTCCACCATAGAAATGTAGAGGCAATTTATTTTATAAAGCCTTCCTCATAAGTATTATTCTGTTCAATTAGTTTTCTTTCAACTTTATTTTATTGTCAAGTAACCAAAAGCATTATCCTAGTCATATTGGCAACCCATGATGGTTATTGCATCTTTGGATCACTTTCTACATTTCAAATGGATATTTCCATCTCTGATGGTATGTATCCTGGGCATTAAGAAGTGAGTATATGCAATGACCATTGAAAATAAATGGTTATACGCCATATACTTGCGTATACCCTCCACTACACCACTGAGTATGCTTTCTCAAATTGGCTAAGTTTGCTCTACAAGACATTTTGTATAGTTTCTAATTAAACTATCCTAAGTATGTAGGCTGGTGCTAAAAATTGTGTTTTGATAGCGTAGTGATGATGAGGATGATGATATTATTATGCTATTAAAATAAGTCTCATACACACAAGCATATATTAGGACAATTTGTCAACTAAACTAGTTGGTACCTGTGTAAGGGTTTGGTTTATATTGAAACTAAGTCTGTTTCTTCTACCTGGTGTGGCAGTGTTAACCTTGACAGTCCAGCTGTTGTCTTCATCAGCCTACAACGCGGTACTTTTGATTTCAGACTTTTGGAGAAACGCCTGCTAAGTACATCTTCTTATAGCTCGCTGATGCTTTGCGTGTTTGAGATGTCAAACACCATGACTTGTGAAGTGGTTTATCGGCCATGAGAAAACTAATCTGACAGAAATGCTCAACTTTGAAAAAAGGGAGTCGTATTCTCCAGGATAGACCTTGGTAGTTCAAGAGGCAGCCAAGAATACATTAGCCTCGATTAGCTTTTTCCTAAATATAAAGTCACCAAAACACACAAGAATCCCTAAAAAATGGCTATGGAAACAAGGTCCTTTGGCTCCCAAAATACTTCCACTCATCAACATGCCTAAAATGCTCAAAACTGGCAACCAATTCTAACTTGCATACCCTCCTCATATGGCTAAAATCAATAGCATTTGTATTGCCAAGCGCCTGAGAGGACAAGCTTATGGGTGATTTGTTTGGCCAGATTAGCTCCTTTTATCTGAACTTGCAAAAGTACCTGTCAGCACTCAAGCCCGCTCAATGGGGCTCCAACTTTCTTTACTGGAGGCAGCTAATTAAAAGGCACAGCTTTTGTTTTCTAATCCTGTTCCTGGAATGCTGGACAGCTGAGACAAGCCAAGCCCGTTTATAGATGCAGCCCACACTCCAGAGCAGTGTATTCAGGGTATTTTCTGTCTGCATTAAGGTCCCCTTGAGCAGGCCAAGGAAAGTCGTCCCTCAGCAAGGTGTTCACTGTAGATGAAAGTAAATCCTTATCTGCGTTCCCTTTTCCTCCTTTCCACTCTTGATATTTGGAAACTCAGTACTCCTTACTGTAGGGCATTGGGGTGTAATGTTATCTGGATCTGTTGTTTGCGGGTCAGGTTTCTCTACTCATCTCCATATTCCCCACCTCCTTGTACTCTGCTTCTTTGGTTCCCCCGGGGAGGTTAAATAATTGGAGTGTGAGCTCATCGCCAGTATCCTACTTGGCAGGAAAGATCATGTGCATGGTTTGCATGATTATAGATAATGAAGTGAGAGAATCAATCCGGATGTGTTTTCGTGTTCCTCCAAACAAGGTCAAGAGAGGACGGACTCGGTGCCATACTGCTGTAGACTAAACAAGTTCTCCTCTTGTCCTTCACTTGACCTTTTTCTTACCCTGCCCAGTAGTGTACTGCACATGTTTCAATTCCTAACCAGGTGTCTGCAACTTTGTGCCGCACACTTCTTTCTCTGTACACACATCCTGTGTGGTGCAGAACAGGAAAATGGCCACTGGCGATAGTCTGCACATCGAATCATCCACATGTGTAACCTGACCGCAGGCCAGCTTGTAGACCTATTTCAACGTGCCTGACTAGAAAGGCTGCATGATAGTGTTACAGACAAGGGGTTTTTAGGACTGGGTAAACACATTTTTAAAGGGCCTTCATCAACTCTTGTGATCCGGTATCTGGTAACAAGGGAATGCACGGACGCAGACTGGGATTAGCTAGCCGGGGCCATCTGTGAGATGGACAGCGGTAGCCAGGCCTTTTCTTGGTGTCCCTGCATGGAGTCCGGAAGTCTCTGCTGGACTCCCCGTTGACCTCCCTTCATCTGGGCCACCCTGTGGTCTTCAATGATTTGATTTCACCGTGAAGCTGGAGGGAGGAGCTGCCTCCACAATCACCTCCCTTCATTCCCAATTCTCCATACCACAGGTGAAAGGAGTCCGTGGCCAGGCAGGCGCCACTCCTCCGTAAACCCCATAGAGAGTTTAGTTGCAGGTCGATGGAAATTAAAACGGATCCTTCCCCATGATAGCAGCAGAGAGCCCTTGAAGAGGCAAAGCCAGCTCGGGGAAAGGCCTCTGACTTCCGCTCTACTGAACGCGGTGACATTCAAACGTGAATCACCTGGTCTTAGCACCCTACTTTTTCAGCCAGCCCAGCTAGTCAGTCAGGGGGGGGGGGCATAGCCCTTGCAGGTTGAAAAATGGGATTAACAGGTTTACCAGTGTGGACGGCTTTATTCACTCGACTCGTTTGTGTGTTTAATCTATTATTAGCTGTAATTACTCTACGGTGACTGGGCCTGCGTGGTGTTTGGGCTGGCGCCATAAACTGGTCAGGTGATTGACTTAGGTCACGGACCACAGTCAAGGTTTAAGGTCAATTAAGTGGATTGACTTAAGCGTAAGGAGTTAAGCCAATTAAATATTTAAATACTGGAGCAACCTTTTTTGATGAACTTTCTAGATGGGACAACTCTACTTTTTAGAGTTTCTTCTCAGTGGATCCTTGGGAAAATATGAATGGCTTGAATCAAACACTACTGCTATTCTCATACACTCCTGTAAGGAAGGATACCGTTTAGCCTGCTCGTGTGTTGTAACCGCCTTCCCAGTCTCTGTAACATTTTGGAACCTCTACGCTATCATCTGAAAGTCTCTCTATCCAGCACCACATACTCTCAAGGGAGTGGATCAAGCTGCTGGCAAGCGCTTTTCCAAACATGCAGCCATCTGCCTCGACACCTGACACCATAGCCCACACTGAGATCCAATTCGACTTCTCCTCAGAGACGCGTTTGTTCCTATTAAAGACGGTTTAAAAACTGACGACAAAGCATCACCACTATCTACCACACCAATAGAATAGATCGCTGATCTCCATTCATAGGAGTCACATCCACACGTTCCTTTTATTTTCACCCAGAAAATAATCTGTTGAAAACATGTTTAATATTTGAAAATGACTGTGGACCAATCAAGTGTGCCTGAATGCTTGTGTCCTTTAGCTGGGGCGGTGTTGAATCAACCTCCCGGTTCGGATGCGTTTCAAATTAGATGTGACAAATGGATGCTGTGTGCAATCTTGCTGACAAGTATAATTGAGGACTTTTGGCCTTTTGTAAGTGTATTTGTTTCATTGGTTTGCGCAAAATGGTATTTTTGACTGTGCTGAGAGATTATTTTCGCAACATTTTAATTTGGCTGAATTTATAGCTATTGAATCTTTGAGTTAGTTGTAATAGTAGGCCAGGGCTGATACAGTTGCTAAGTGCACACATTGTTTCCAGAGTTCTCAGTGAAAGTAACTTTTAAGATCTTAGACATTTTGAACTTTTACATCAAACTACTAACAAAGACAAGTGAAACGTTGCTTAAAACAAACTGTGTTTAAAGTAGACGGCCACCTTTAATTTCCCCAAGGTCGAAGCTGTTTTCAGGATGTCAGCAATTGCCTCCGGGTGAAAATTTGATTAATTTCACCTCTTAATAACCTCTAATTGATCCTTGGTTGGTGTCCATCTGGGAAATGCAAAACAACGAATCGAGCTTGATGGGTCTATGAAAAGAAAGAATGAGAAGCCTTTATGCTATTGTAGAAACACCTGTCAAAAGATTGGTAAAGCAACATTGAGGTGTATGCAATCAAAAGACAAGACGGGTTTATTTAGAGTGTTATGACACTTGGAGGCCTTCGTAACTATCGAGTAGCGACGAGCTACAACGCAGTAGTGTGGGTGTCTACATCGACAATCATCTGGGGCTTGTCTTAACTGGTCATGTCATATTTGGTCACCGTCTCGTTGAAGTTTTCTATTGGATCTTGGCAGCTGTGCTGACAAGTTTCTTGTGGTTTTTTTTCTCTTCAACACTACTAATGCATTTGAGGATTGAGCAAGGCTTTTTTTTTCAGATGACAGTTTGACAATGGTTCTGCAATTATTAGTGAATGACAAGCGACTTTGTTGTTGTATTAATGCATACATTAGCCCTTTGGGGACATTACTCTCCATTTCTATGCTTTGCATCATTTGTTTGCTCGATTTACTAATCATAGTTTATTATATTTGGTCCCTCAGAGCTATCAACTCCAAATGGGAGTCCCACAGTTTGTGTTATTTCAGCAACGACCTGGGGAACCATTTGGTATTTCCATTTTTCATTGCCAGAGGAGATCACTTTCGAGCCATTTGTCTAAGAATTAATGAGGATGTAGACTAAATGTCCTCGACAGCAGAGTACAAATGATGTTGTTTGTGGCCGACAATTCCCGCCATATTACACTGATGTGATATCCCATGGCATTTCTATTTTTCTTTGTGGGTTCGTTTGTGTGGGTGGATGATGAGCCCGATATGCTTGATTTAATTTATGTAATCCTCCTTAACCTTTTTCTCGTGCTGTAAAGGAAGATTAGTTTGCTCTGACTGCTTTCATAACAAATCTGTCGTCTTCGAGTATTGCTATTCTTCGTCGTTTAGTGGATGGTGATAAATAATAGTACAACAATGTCCTTTTTTTTCTGGGATACACTATCATTTAGAATTATTATTGGGATAATGACAGAATGACAATGGGTGGGTTATGGCATTGTTAGACCCATTTGTACACCGCACCCAATTGTAATCATGGGGTGATTTTTGGGGGTTACGGTGCAAGTGGCCTCAATGAACCAAGTTGACAGATGTTTGGGTCAGCCAGATCCAATCAGAGGTTTAACTCAATCAAAAGGCTGCGATGAAGCCTTTTCTGTTTGGCTCCCAGAGAGGTCTTCTCACCTCATCCCTATAGTTTGACATCCGCCACCTATGATAGGTCACTAGTGTAACCTTTGTATAACCCTGGGAATCCTCAGATTCTCGGAGGATTTGCAGGTCAAAAGTAAAAATCCTGTAAATGACCAATCACGGCACTGAAGTTCTCCCCTTGGTGTCGGTTAGTTGCAGGGGCAGCTTTACCAGACATCTACCAGATGTCTTCCATATATTTGTGAAAGATGAAGAGAAGGATCTTTGTTTTTCTTATGTATCATTTGGCTTAATGACCGTTCAATGACTGAAACATTTTAAAGGGCAAGGGCTAACATAAAGGACACCATGAAAAAGTTGTTGTATTGTTCAATCTTTCAGATAAAAACTAAGCCCACCGTACCAGATATTTTCATACAACGTCAGGAAAGCAAAAGTCTGCCATGTCAATGACCCTGAACTCAAGCTTGTGATAACCCCTCTGGCCGTGCTACGGTTAACTGCAGCCCCTCTGAGGCGAAACAACCTGGGGGGATGTGTTGTGTCTTCTCCGGCCCAGAGCAGAAGCCGGGTACTGACCTCACTGGCCCCAGCCTCGAACGGGAGATAAAAAGAAGATTACCGGCCTACCCTCCCTGCATTCCTTCTCCTCACTGAGGCGAAAGTGACATCTCAATTGGAAGCCCTCGGGGATCTCCTTTGACACTCCTGGATCACTTGACTCTTCTATCTCCGCTGATGTCATTTATGAATTGGGATGGGAAGTCATCTGATCAAGTCCCACTGAGCAGAGCTGGCTGAGGGAAATTATGGATGTGCTGATAAGTTGTTTGTTGCCGATTTATTTTTTTGTTTTAAAGGACGATTACTAGCAAACACAAATTGTCTTTGAACATTTTTGGTAGACAAGTCAAAAGGCAGAAAAAGATGACAGCATATTGGTGGTTCAGTTATAGGAACCAAGAAGAACTTAGTTGGTTAGAGGATGGTGCTTGGTACACCAAGGGTGTGGGTTTGATTCCCTTTTAGGAGGCCTAAGTGGCTTTGGATGCTAAACAACCATATTGGCTCTAATGGTTTTGATTACTGTCACCATGTTGGCTTGTATGTTAGAGGAATGTTCTGAATCAGGCAATATCGTCAGACTAATGCATGACTACCAACTGGGGCCGGGCGATGTATCATAAATGAATTCAAATGTATGTTTTAGTGCAATGCCTGTATCGCAAGAATCATTAGTTTTCATGAGTGTTGTGTGTTTTTGGTCTTGTCTTCTTCACTTCTTCTGTGTGCACTGTGCACCTTCCCACTCTCACACAGACACCAATTCCCAATAGTTCAACTGGCCTACCTTGTTAGCAAGCAAATAGATCCAAGTTGTCTGGCTACTTAGCTTGCTACTCACTAGAACGTGACCTTGTGCTTGAGAGGTTGTGTAGGAGACGTGTTCATTTTCTACAATGCCTGCCATAGGGTGGTCATTACTAGTGGATGTGCATGGTTCAGGTTAAATTTGTAACCAACAATCTAATTTTCGAAGACTGACTTGAAAGCCAGATCTGTGATTATTGCAAAAAAGCAGGTTAATAATTAAACTATTTTGATCAAATAATTCAATTATTTGTGTGTGTTATGATTGTGGAATGCTTATTTAGCCTAGGTACAATGTTTCACGCCCTGAATTCATTAGATTATTCCTGACTGTTTGAAATGCAGTGCATTGACCTTTTTTAAATTTTCCAACAAAGCTTATTTAGAGAAAACGTTCAAGAAATTGAGATGTATATTTTCCATCAATTTGGAAAAAATCTAAATATGATTTTTAGGCCATTTCACCCAGCTTTACTACCAACCAGTCATAAGACCTCATGACCGATGTTTCGTTATGTAGTCATTTACCAACAGTGTGACCGACTAGTGGCTTTGGATTGGTATCGAGTCCTATTTTTGTTGTCATGCTTTTTAAATTACAGTTTCCTTATAGGTTTTAAAGTATTATGTTTTGTTTTCACCATCTGTGTGTTTTGGTTATTATTTTTTATTTTTTCAATTCTTCAAACATTTATCCCTGCCACCACACTAAACTCTTTGCTGCTCCCAAAAGGGATTTTGTAAGAAGCTTTGGGGATACAATAACACAAATTTTAGCTACCGACCAGTTGAAATGTTATTGCGTACCTACGTCTTCTAAATCTTCCTCGCTTTTGGGAGCAGCGTCTCTGCTCCCTTTGGATGTATTTGTAGAGGGTACTCAGCACAGTAGGCCTCAACCACACAGGAAGAGCTGTTTTTATTTTTATTTATAAAAAAAGTCTGTCCAGTGATTCCACCATAGGCTTCAAACAGAGAAGCTAATTCTTTTAAAAGTGCTTCTCCGTGTCTTACTCACCAAGAGCTCTGTCTATGGCTTGTCACTTAGGCTTGTCTATGGATTTAATTCATAATTCATGGAATGCGTATCGCCAGCTTCACAATTCTGCCACCCACATCCTGCCGGGTAACATTGACCCCAAGTTGACCCCGCCAACCAGGAAGCCCATCGATATCCCACTTCGGCCATCCACTCGAAGCCATTCCGGCAACTGGGGGAATTTATATAGTGAACTCGCCCTCACAACGAGCCGCTGATGAACCGATTACCGGTGCCGTCTCTCGTGTGCCATCACATGGGGAGTTTTCCGTTCTACAAAGGGAACCATTAGATGGAAGATGACCCCATCCGTTTCGAGGTTAATTGGAATTCTGGTCGCTAATCAAGAGCGGCGACGTGGACCCGAGAGCAGTTTCAACAGGCTTAATTAGTTGCAACTGCAGATAATGGGTAGTGACCGTGATCACCGGATAACATGCCCTTTGCGTAGTTTGCAATAGTAATCACTCCCAAAAGTACGACTTTTTGGATTTAGGATGATGGTGTCTTCATACGTGATTATTCAATGGACATTTCTGGCCAATACGGCCATGAACACTCAAAGGCCATAGGTCAAAACGCAGAAAGAGCCAGTGGCGCTGTTCAAATTCACTCCATAATGGGCAGAAATACTCTTTGATATCATTCATGGGGCCCGGGTTTTCGTGTGTGTGTATATGGTCCATGTGTTGTTGGATGACTGGGTCATAATGTGTGAGTTTGTCGTAATTGGAAAATCATGTGTTAGGTGGGTGTTCGGGCATATGTCTGTTTGTTACTAGACTGTTGTGTTTTGGTATCTGGTTTATATATGGTGTGGGCGCAGGAATTTGTAGGGCTGACTAATCTTCCCTTACTCAGCACTCATTGTGCACTTTCAGAGTAGCTCCAAAACACACAGGCATTTCAACTAGTAATATAACACCAGAGAAATATTTTATTCTTATAGTCGTCACTGCCTTGAACTATTCTGCTCTATATAACAAGTCAGCATTTCCCAAAAGACTTGTGTGCTTTTTTCCCCTCTTTCTTTCCTAACCCAGGATACACATTTTATCTGAGTACCTGTCTCCTTTAAAAAGGCATGTCTTTTCATGAGATCATTGGCTCTGGCAGACTCGAGAGGTCAAAGGTGACTCTTCAGAGACTAGACATACTGCTCCTGGAGACATGTTTGCTGAAGGAAGCCTCGATGCAGACAGGCCCCACGCCCACCCCTGCATGCTTTTCCCTGAGTAGAGGAGAGAAGGGGGGGTAAGGGGGAGGGTGGAGGGAGAGGTAGAGAGGACATGGGGGGATGGAGGAGCACAGTTTGGGGGGGGGGGGGGGGGTAGTAGTTCAATCTGTCTTGGTTGAGGCTTCCCAAACCTGCTTCCTAGAATCTACTGATGTGACCGCCTCCAGTCGGGGAAGGGCTCTGATGTACCCAATGGGGCATTAAACATGCATTCACTCACTCACTCACTCACTCTCTCCACTCTTCCTCTGTCATTGTCTTATTTCTGCTCTTCGTCTCTTGAGGCTTTTAGTCTGCTCTCTCCCTCTCACCCTCACTCTTTCAATCTTTTTTATTTTTTCAATGGCTGTCTGCTGCGTCTTCTCTCACTCTAATGATTTATTTCTCTCTCTGTTTTCAGATGCTCAGTTCTCTCTCAATCTGACCTCTACTTTTCTTGCTACTGCACTTTTCCCTTTAAATTTTTTTTTTGAATTTTACCCCCCCCCCTTCTCCCCAATTTCGAGCTTGTCTCATCGCTGCAACTCCCCAACGGGGTCGGGAGGTGAAGGTCGAGTCATACGTCCTCCGAAACTTGACCCGCCAAACCGTGCTTCAACCTCTTACAGCTACCCCCCTAATTTTTTCAATTTCCCGCCTGAAGACATACCCAAATCTAACTTCCTGTAGCTCAGGCCCAGGACCAAGGATTTGTTTCATTTGAAATAAAACACTCTGAGGTGTGTGTAAATGTGAATTGAATGTAGGAGAATACAACACAAGATATCTGGTTTAGATAATACAATGAAAAAACCATACGTTTGTTCATTTTTATTGTCGTATCATCATCTTTAAAATGAACAAGACGAAACAAAAATTCAGATAGGATGATGGGGACAACTTCAGTGAAAAACACAAGAGGGCAACAGTACTTGTGCAAAGTTTCAGAATGATAACTTCCAAAATGAGTGTGCTATATGACATTTACCCAGGTATCCCACACAAGTAGCCCAAATGTACCCAAGTGGCCAAATTGGTGAAGTTATACATTTTGAATGGAATAACTATATACAAAATACCAAAATGGTATTCTAACACACCCCCCCCCAAAAAAAATTGGGGGGAGAAAAAACATGAAAAAAATATATACATTTACAAAATAACAAGACCCTCAGTCCTCTACACAATATTGTGCTGCTGATGCCAGGTGCCATAGCAGTCTCTTTCTGCTGTAAAGCAGAGGGTCACCAAGCATGTGGTGCAGGTGATGGGGGACTTCATTTTGCAAAGAACACAGCGACGCCTCCATGCTGTGCCCTTTTGGCCCTAAGGCACATCCATGCCTGCAGAAATACATTTGGGCAGATGAACACCACTTGTGGCAGGAGCTGGATGAACCAGCTTCAGTGGGGGATGGACACCTTGGCACTGGGGGATCCCATTCGGAGTCATTGTCACTGTGAAAGAAAATGTTCAGTTAGAATAGTTTCACATATGAGCCCTGTATCAGCAGGTATAATAAACAGATATATAGAGAGTACAGGGAACATAAGGTTGAATATATTATTATAGACCTGCTAGATCTACTGTCTCATTTATATTATGACAGAGCAGCTAGATCTACTGTCTCCATTTTACTTTGGCCATTGTTGTGGGCCTGCCCTCCCCTCAAATAGGCTATTATTAATTTCAAACAACGGCATTGGCATGAGAAAAACTTACCAGTCCAAAACGATGTCCTCTCCGTTCAAAAAATATTCCTCCATTTGGGAATCGCTAAATGAATCATCCTCCAACAATCTCGGTCTCACTTTCCCGATCAATTTCTAAAATTGTGTGTACATCTGTATATCTAGACTTAGATTTAGCTTTCCCTGACTTAGTCACCATACTGATTGATATATAAACAGCTGAAGAGGCGCTTTACCAAAACAATGCTGTGCGTAACATGCGTGGCTCCTTCCGGTATGAATCTTCAATGGCGAATTAACCTCTTTACGCCGGAGTTTACTACATGGGTTGGTCTTCCAACACATAAGCATTACATATTGCCGTTTACCTCAGCTCGTTGGCTATCTACCCAGCTAGATTTCAAGACGATCAGTGGTCATTGGGTTAAAATACAGTCAGTCAATCAACAAAACAGAGGTCATATCATTGGTGCACAGTGATGTCATTACTTGTTGTCTTCAAATCGGTTTCTTTCAGTCAATACGTCCCGCAAAATGACCCATCAGGTTTGGTTGTGTTACAAACAAACCAGTTGATTGCAATGAAACCAAACATGACTGGAAAAGTCACGTTTAGTGTGTTGAATGTGTCGTCGAAAAAGGAACGAGACGGAATTCACGACACAAGCGGTTCACAAAATGTTTCGTGATAGGCTATAAAAATTGATTTTATCAAACAAAAGACCATTCATTGTGTAACAATGAGCATTGGGATTGCAAACAGAGGAAGATCGTCAAAGGTAAACTATTTATTTTATTGCAGTTTGTGATTTTGTTAAGCCTGTGCTGGTTGAAATAGTTGTTTTAATGGGGCTCTATCTTCAGATAATTGCATCGTATTCTTTTGCAGTAAAAACATTTTTAAATCTGACAACGCAGTTGGATTAGCAAGATTCTAGGCTTTCGAAACAAGTGAGACACTTGTATTTTCATGAATGTTTAATATGACTATTTATGTAGCGATCACCGTATGTTGTCGAATTTCATCATATCGGTGCATCACTAGAGGAAAAAACACTGATCAAATGTTCACACTTTTACAGTGTTACTTGCATCAGCTGTTGTACAATATCATATAAAAACAGAAGAGTCTGGCATCAAGCTTCCTCTTAAGATGCATTTTCTAAGCTATTTGCAATACAGGTGTTAAGCATGGGCTTTGCTACACAGAAAGCAGTAGATGACTACTCCATTGTCAACACTTGGATTAAGATCATTAGACATATATCAACATCTTCGAAAATATCACATACAGAGTTGTGAAAAAGTATTTCCCCCCTTTCTGATTCTTTTGATACTGAATGTTATCAGATCTTCAACCAAAACCTAATATTAGATAAAGGGAAACAGTGAACAAATAACAATTACATACTTATGTCATAAACAACGTTATGCAATATCGAATGCCCTGTGTGAAAAAGTAATTGCGCCCTTACATTCAATAAGGGGCGGCAGGGTAGCCTAGTGGTAGTAACTAGTAACCGGAAGGTTGCAAGTTCAAACCCCCGAGCTGACAAGGTACAAATCTGTCGTTCTGCCCCTGAACAGGCAGTTAACCTACTATTCCTAGGCCGTCATTGAAAATAAGAATTTGTTCTTAACTGACTTGCCTAGTTAAATAATGGTAAAATAAAAAATAACTGTTTGTGCCACCTTTGACTGCAACCAAATGCTTCCTGTAAATAAAATAAAAAATGTGTGTTTATTAATTTTTTAAACTACGGTTCCCTTTGTCTAATATTATGTTTTGGTTGAAGATCTGAACATTCAGTATAAAAACCAAATATGCAATTAGAGAATATCAGAAAGGGGGAAAATACTTTCACAGCACTGAACATCATTAGCTTTTAAAAAAACAATTAAAGATGTTTATTTTATCACGCTCAGTGCAGAAATGTTAAAGTAACCACAGCGCACACAACACACCCAGGTAAAGAGAGGTAGGATCGACAGCAGACTCAAACCAGCAATGTTTCACTGTTGTCACTCACTGTGACTGACATGAACATCCTATGATGTTCAACCTTTGTTAGGTATCTCGCGCCATACTTTCTCCCGCTAAAACGAAAGATATGCATCTTCTAGCGACCTATTGATAGGACTCCTGTATCAGTAGGATCGTAAGAAAATCCATACGGAAATTGTTAGGATCATAAGAAAAGCCATGCGTGAAACATAAACATTCAAATTCATCTGTGAACATATGTTACACCATGTTACGATCACAAAATTGGGTTGAAAGGGAGGGTAAAATTCAAACAAACAAAAAATCCATTCTCTACTACTCCTCTGAGCTCTGTCTGCAATCATAACCAGTAGTATCTACCAGGAAAAATGAAACACATAATAATAATACTAATAATAATAAAGATGTTTGGTGAATCTATGAATTATGAATGACCACTGGAGTCTTTGCATCACTCAAAATCTTGCCAAAGCATATTCTGTAGGAGGGGTTAATATTAATGTTTCATTTGACATGATTTATATGAATTGGGTCATGAACATCCTTTGAAATTAACAAGGGAGAGGTTAAACGTAGGCTAAGTCTGGCATAAGCTTATTCCCACACTACAATAAGTAGAACGGGGTTTCCTCTGACACATTGGTGCGGCGGGCTGCCAGGTTTTTGAGGGCGGGTATTAAAGGTTACACACACACACCACACTGACCCAAAAGTTATTTTGTTGGCATTTACGTATGTCCCCATTACCAGTAAAACATAATCAAAACCTATTTCTTTCATTTACTTGCTGTGCCGTTTCGTTGTTAATTTGTTCAGTCTTTTCATTCTCAACCAGGATTTCATCATACATGTCAAGCAGTTCAGTTTCAGTTGTCTGTCCATGGACTCTCTTTCTCGGTGCGCACTGTCACTGTGTCCGTTTCCATCGTGTCCAGCTGTGTATGTAACATTTCACGTAAACCCTGGTTTCTTGTCTGTATCGAAGTGGTGGTCCTTGTACATAGCATCTAGCATGGTGGCGACATAGTAAAACGAGAATGTCACCGAATCGCTTGTTCACAGCCTGTGTCGGCAGTTTTGTTGAGCAGGCGTTTCAATGCCATGACAGGGTATCACGTCTGCTGCAGGAGCAGTCGGTGAGCTTATTTTTTTGAGTCAGTTGTTTGATTGGAGCTAGCTAGTGTGTTCATGCTTCAAACCTGTTCTCAAATGCCACTGAAATGGCAGCAGCGGTATGCCAACCAGCATATTCATGATCATGCAATACGACTTTCCTCAGTACGAAATCCTCGACGACCCACTGTGCTGTCAGACTCAGCATGCTCATGGGGCCGATATTGCTGGTCCACATGTCAGTCATGAAGCTAATTGCAGTGACGCTATTACTGTGTAACTACAGTAGGGCAACATCTGAAAAATAGCGCACTTGGTAGTGTGTACTGGTGTTCGATCAGTCTGCAAAAGCCAACATCACCCACAACAGAGAACGGTTGATTGTCAAGGGCAATGAATTCAATTATCTTGGTTTTAATGGATTTCCAATTTGAGTTGTCTCGCTGAAATGTTCTTACTCTTTCAAATGACTGCCCGACTTGTTGACCGCTCGATCCACACAGCAGACAATGGGCTAGGTGAGGAATGCTGTGTTGCACGCGTAGAGCTACATTTTACGTGGCGTCATTCCTCAATGTACCGACGTTTATATAGGTATGCTTTGACATCAGTTTTGCACATCGGCGTTAAACTAGACATCGGGTCCATGTTGGCATTTTTTGCTAGTATTGGACGATTCTGATATGTTCACCGACATATCGCGCATCCCACATTTCCTGAATGTTCCAGAGGCCACCAAAATAGAGCTTGTTCTGCAAAGAAAATCACCCCCCCCCAACCCGGGGGAGCCTGGCTGGTTACTATTTCTATTTGGCTGGCTACTCCATGTGCTTGTGGAAAACACAGCAATGGCCACTGGTCAGTTTGTAGAAACATCATCTGTTCGGCTGTACAAATTCACCATGTACAGATGTACTCTTTTGCTATCAGTCTGGAACAGGAAAACAAACACTGTAAAAGGGAGTTCTGAAAATCCAGTCAGTGACTCACACACGACTCACACACACCCTGTCTCACTCTGCACCCTATCTCAGGGCGGCAGATAGCCTAGCGGTTAGAGCATTGGGCCAGTAACCGCAAGTTTGCTAGTTTGAATCCCTGAGCTGACTAGGTGAAAAATCTGTTGATCTGCACATGAGCAAGGCACGTATGCCTAATTGCTCCAGGGTAGCCATCAGTAATGTCTGATCCCTGGCCGTGACCCACTCTATGCGGGTGTCTCATTGCTATATGCAAAAAACACCCTTTCCATTTTCGCACCACTCTTGTACATGTGTGACCTGTAAAAACAAAGACTACGTTTTTGCTGCCTTGCCAACTTCTATGGCCATGACGACCACCACAGAATTTGTCCACAGCCTACAGCTCAGACAAACGTGCGAACAGGCTAGAGCTTGGAGGCCAACCAACTAAAATGCTTTGGGTCTCGCCTTAAAGAAAGCTCCAGTCCCTTCAAAGGCCGACTGTACTCTCTCAGCGAGACCTAAATGTCATTCAGCAATGTCTAATACGCTGCTGTAACCACCACAAGAGAACCCCCAGTCTGTCTGTCATTAGCATCAAGCTTCCCATCCACTTCAGAGCTTACATAGTGCAGGTGTTCTGGCTCCACGGAGGGGAGAGACTGTAATTAAAGCTAGCGATAGCTAAATTGCTTACGTCGTTAGCGTTGCATGCAACCAACCTCGCTCGCACCCTGTGCGTGTGTGAGATAGGATTTAGGATGGGAGCTTTGAGAGTCCGTGAAAACAAATGAAGCGTTTTATTTGTATTATCACTGTACAGTAGAGGATATTTGAATGATAAAGCAAGCCTGGTTGATGATAAAGCAAGCCTGGATGAGGATGATGATGATGATGATAAAGCAAGCCTGGATGATAAGGCAAGCCTGGATGATGATAAAGCAAGCCTGGATGATGATAAAGCAAGCCTGGATGATGATAAAGCAAGCCTGGATGATGATGATGATCAACCAAGCCTGGGGAATGATGATGATAAAGCAAGCCTGGATGATGATAAAGCAAGCCTGGATGATGATGATGATGATTATGATAAAGCAAGCCTGGATGATGATGATGATGAGGATGATACAGCAAGCCTGGATGATGATAAAGCAAGCCTGGATGATGATGATGATGATAAAGCAAGCCTGAATGATGATGATGATGATCAACCAAGCCTGGGGAATGATGATGATAAAGCAAGCCTGGATGATGATGATGATGATGATGATGATAAAGCAAGCCTGAATGATGATAAGGCAAGCCTGGATGATGATGATTAAAGCAAGCCTGGATGATGATAAAGCAAGCCTGGATGATGATAAAACAAGCCTGGATGATGATGATGATGATGATTAAAGCAAGCCTGGTTGATGATAAAGCAAGCCTGGATGATGATAAAGCAAGCCTGGTTGATGAAACCTACAGTTGACTTTGTAAAGTTAGACTGCTCCGTTTCTTCTTTCCCTAGATGATGAATGGACATACCATACCCCTCCACTAGCATACAAAGGAATGGAAATAACTTGCTCTACATTCAACTAGACAGTTATGCTGTCTCTGGAGCAAAACATTTAATTCAGCTAGTTACAAAGTTTATGATCATTTGTGTGTAATTTTGTTGGACCAAGCTGCCGCCTCCCCCCTTCACTACCCCTTTAACACTCTCACACAAATGCAACACGCCCTGTTTTTACTCAAGTGGACCACAAACTCGTATAATTTTGACTTTGGCACAGCGGGCTGCAAAACAGTTGGCACGTCACTTCTTTAACATGGGAGTGTCAGGTGGTAGAAACATCTGCTGGCTATCCCCCCTGCCAACCCCACCCCCACCCCCCTTCCCCCCCAATACTCCCACTCTTTCCCACACACACACACCCAACCACCAGATGTGTTGAAGCAATGCCACACTTTATGCAGGCTTGAAAGAGCCTTAAATTACAGTCTATCCCCCTCTAAAATGTTTTCCCAACAGGCCTTAAGCCAAACGGAGAGGCACATTCTGTCAATCAAATTCCTCTTCAATGATACGGTGCACGCCTTCCCAGCCGACCGGTTGCTGTCTCTGAAGAAAATAGTCCAATTGGTTGGTTGTTGCCTAGAGACGGAAGAAGAGAGGCATAAACATACTCACTGTGACCATACAATCTCCATCTCTCTTGGTTTATCTCTACCTCATATACTTCCACTCTCTTCCCCATTCCATTATTGCCTAATAATTTTGTTACCCATCCCTCTTTCCTGCACTATTTCACTTATGTGAATTTTTGCTATCACACTCGGTCACCAGTCCAACAGATCTCTCAACTTGTGGCTGGCACTGCTTTCCTCTGCAAATGGTGGGTAACTAGGTCATATTCATTAGGTAACAGAATAACACAGACTGAAACAGGGAGGCACGACCTGTACTTGTCCAATAAGAAACCGTTTTTTCCCATTGCAAAATGTTTGCATTGCGTGGTGGCCAACTGCACACAGGGGAGAAGGACTGCCCCCTCTCATTGAAGCCACGGCAGTTTAAGGCCGACAGCGGTACATCATGTATTGTTAGCAGAAAACAACAGGAACCTCCGTTATAGTGAATGGAAAAACATTTGAGGGGGAGTCTCTCTCATTCTTCTCTGCAGATCCTCTCAAGCTTTGTCAGGTTGGATGATGCTTCACAGCCATTTCCAGAGATGTTCAATCGGGTTAAAGTCTGGGATCTGGCTGGTCCACACTGAATTGTCCCGAAGCCACTCTTGCGTTGTCTTGGCTGTGTGCTTAGGGTTGTTGTCCTATTGGAAGGTGAACCTTCACCCCAGTCTGAGGTTCTGAGCACTCCGGAGCAGGTTTTCATCAAGGTTCTCTTTGTACTTTGCTCTGTTTCTCTTTCCCTCAATCCTGACTAGTCTCCGAGTCCCAGCCGCTGAAAAACATCCCCACAGTATGATGCTGCCACCACCATTCTTCACCGTAGAGTGATGAGCAGTGCCTGGTTTCTTCCATACATGATGCTTGGCATTCAGGTCAAAGAGTTCAATCTTGTTTCTCATGGTATGAGAGTCCTTTAGGTGCCTTTTGGCAAACCAAGCGGGCTGTCATGTGCTTTTTACTGAAGAGTGGCTTACGTCTGGCCACTCTACCATAAAGGCCTGATTCATGGAGTGCTGCAGAGTTGGGTGTCCTTCTGGAAGGTTTTCCCATCTTCTCAGAGTAACTCTAGAGCTCTGTCACTGACCATCAGGTTCTTAGTCACCTCCCTGACCAAGGCCCTTCTCCCCCGATTGCTCAGTATGGCCGGGCGGCCAGCTCTAGGGATAGTCTTGGTGGTTCCAAACTTCTTCCATTTTAAGAATGATGGGGGCCACTGTGTTCTTGGGGGACCTTTTAATGCTGCAGAAATGTTTTGGTACCCTTCCCCATGTGCCCAAACAAAATCCTGTCTTGGACCTCTACGGACAATTCCTTTGACCTCGTCTTGGTTTTTGCACTGACATGCACTGTGAACTGGGACCTTGTGTAGACTGGTGTGTGTGCCTTTTCTAAATTATATTCAATCAATTTAATTTACCACTTGTGGACTCCAATCAAGTTATAGAAACATCTCAAGGATGATCAATGGAAACAGAACGCACCTGAGCTCAATTTAGAGTCTAATAGCAAAGGGTCCTAATACTTAGTGGCAAGAAAAAGTATGTGAACCCTTTGGAATTACCTGGACTTCTGCATAAATTGGTCATCAAATTGATCTGATCTTCATCTGAGTCACAACAATAGACATAGTGTGCTTAAACTAATAACACACACATTATTGTATTTGTCTTGTCTATATTGAATACATAATTTAAACATTCACAGTGTATGTTGGAAAATGTATGCGAACCCCTAGGCTAATGACTTCTTCAAAAGTTAATTGGAGTCAGGAGTCGGCTAACCTGGAGTTCAGTCAATGAGATGAGATTGGAGATGTTGGTTAGAGCTGCCTTGACCTATAAAAAAACACTCACAAAATGTGAGTTTGCTATTCACAAGAAGCATTGCCTGATGTGAACTATGCTTGATGTGAACTTTGTTTGGAAGGAACACACTACACTGTCTGTTGAGAAAAAAGGCACAGCACACCAACATCATCCCAACTGTGAAGTATGGTTGGAGGGAGCGTCATGGTTTGGGGCTGCTTTGCTGCCTCAGGGTCTGGACAGCTTGCTATCATCGACGGAAAAATGAATTCCCAAGTTTATCAAGACAGCAGAATGTAAGGTTATCTGCCCGCCAATTGAAGATCAGTTTTGCTGAAATGAAACAGTTTTGTAATGAAGAATGGTCAAATTCCTCCTGACTGTTGTGCAGATCTGATCCGCAACAACAGAAAATGTTCGGTAGAGGTTATTGCTGCCAAAGGAGGATCAACCAGTTATAAAATCCAAGGGTTCACATACTTCTCCCACCCTGCACTGTGAATGTTTACACGGTGTGTTCAATAAATGCATGAAAACATATAATTGTTGGTGTGTTATTAGTATAAGCAGACTGTTTGTCTATTGTTGTGACCAATTTATGCAGAAATCAAGGTATTTCCAGAGGGTTCACATACTTTTTCATGCCACTGTATGTAAATAAGGCATTTACATGTATTTTGAATACATTTGCACACATTTCTAAACCTGTTTTCGATTTGTCATTATGGGGTATTGTATGTAGATTGAATGTTTTTTATTTTTATTTGATCAATTTTAGAATAAGGCTGTAACGTAACAAAATGTGGAAATAGATCATGGGTCTGAATCCTTTCCGAACGCACACAGAAGTTATGAGGATAATTGAGTTTGTAATGGCGCCCTGCAGTACCCTGGTCGGCCTTGAGTTACTCAATGAGAAGGGGAAACGCAGAGCAAGTCTGCAACCTCACTTTCTGGAGTAGCTCAAACTGCTCATGTTATGTTTCCATGAGATGCCATCTTAACCGATTTTAATTTGGTTTGCTTCACATAGAAATGAATGGTGTCCCGTGATTGATGGCTTTGTCCATTAACATCACTGACACACAGTTACATTGCCACGCCCTCTTTCAAATGGAAACTGTACTATATACACAAACGTATGTGGACACCTTCAAATTAGTGGACTTGGCTATTTCAGTCACACCCATTTGCTGACAGGTGTATAAAATTGAGTACACAGCCATGCATTCTCCACAGACAAACATTAGCAGGAAAATGGCCTTCCTTAAAAGCTCATTAACTTTCAACATGGCACCGTCTTAGGATGCCACCTTTCCAACAAGTCAGTTTATCAAATGTATGCCCTGCTAGAGCTGCCCCGGTCAACCGTAAGTCCGGTTATTGTGAAGTGGAAACGTCTTGGAGCAACAACGACTCAGCTGCGAAGTGGTAGGCCACACAAGCTCACAGAATGGGACCATCGAGTGCTGAAGAGCTGAGTGTAACAATCATCTGTCCTCTGTTGCAACACTCACTATTGAGTGACAACTTCCTATGGACGCAATGTCAGCACAATAACGGTTTGTCGGGAGATTCATGAAATAGGTTTCCATGGCTGAGCAGCCACTCACAAGCCTAAGATTACCATGCGCAATGCCAAGTGTCAGCTGGACCGGTGTAATGTATGTAGTGTATGTTGATAAACAATCTGGGGTCATTCGGGTCTTGTGTTAGTCTCTGGTTGTTGTGGCTGCAGAGTGAACGTGTCCATATATGTGTTAGGATCTGTTTGGTGTTAGGAGACAAAGGGTTGATCCAAAGACTGTCTTTCTCCTGTTCTCTCTCTCCTTCCATGTCTGTCATTCGGTCTCCCATTTGAATCCCTCCCCCTCTTATTATTCCCCATATTACTTTTTCTCCCTCTGTCCATCTTTATCACTCCCACTCATATTGCTTTCCTTCTCTTTACTTTGCCTCGGTCCATTTCGGCCTCACTCGTTCTTATTTCTGTCTCTTGTCCTCTCTCTGCCCACAGACAACACATAATTGACAGCTGTCTGATATGGGAGGCAGTGATCTACAGCACTCCACCAGACTGAAACGCTGGCAGTCCCCCCCCGAACACACACACACACACCTCCTCTGTCTCACCCACAGAGATCTATTTTAAAAATACAGACTTGTCTGTTAGAAAGTTTTCAATGGGGTGTGGAGAACAACCGCTGGTGATTCGTGTTTGTGTTAAATATGGATTAGTATCATGGGAACCACATATTTTACGACCAATGAGAGAGGTGTCTTACCCTCAACCAAAATGGGTTTTGATGAGACAAGCCTTCTAGGCTTTTCACGCATTCTGCTGTTGCGTGATTGAGCAAAAGACTGACAAAGTAATCATACAATTGTAACCACTGGGACTGCCTTTCATTGACGTTTTTCTGATGCTTAAACCATTGTTGTGTGGCGTTTTGATACACTCTGAAACGATAAGTAACATTAACGCTAGTTTTAATATTGCGTCAGCTCCTGGACTCCGACCTTTGGTGTCACGTGTGACCCCTAAGCAGAGTGCGAAATACACCGTGACATTGGGGAGGGTGGGGGGTGGTCTGAGCCTAATAATCAACACCTAATTTAAACAGTAAAAATGAATGACCTTTTTATTCTGGCATGAACACAATCAGTCATGATATTTTCATCTGACTGTCAAACAAATCAATTAAAAAAGTAGGCTACCTGTGCATGTTCATCCACTCTAAAATAATTCCAGTATACAAACTGCGTGTATACTTGCACCATTTTATGACTGTAAATGGACATCTGTTACATTAATAGACAAATTGACTCTTTTTTTTTTTTGTGGTCTGATAAGTCGGGACACCTAAAATACGTCAAACTGTCCTGGGGAAAACGTGATGGTCACCGTAACACACACGATCAACTTACTAAACAAGGCTACAATGTGTATTACTGTGAACTTCTTCAAATAGGACTACTGGTAGCCAGTGTGTACTGGTAAAAATAAATAGTGCTTAATGTATTAATGCTTGGAGTCTTTACAGATTGTGTGACATAAAACACTACCGTTCCTTACATTAATTACAATTTTGACAGTGTTATTTGTCATTATTAAGCATTTAACAATTGAACTTAAACCCTGTATGAATCATTGATCTTAGAGGTCTCGGAAAATGTCCTGTATGTGTAACTATGCCTACATAATGTTTCACCATGAAAACAGTTCTCGTGTACACAAATCCAAAATAATTTAGGCCTATGCCATTGCGAAATCGAATGCTTCTAACCGAAAGAGTTAACTGTACGCCTACTGTAATTAACGTATACTTGTTGGATGGATTGGATGCGCATTGGTGTCCAGCTTTTGGCTAGTTGTCTAGTGATATTGTCAACCATCAGCTGAAAGAAAACAAATATTTATTTAAACAAATCTACTTTTGGGCACGGAGTACACCTGAAACACAAAGCAATGAGCACTCTTAACAGCTGACTGACAAAAGCAAACAATGATATATCAAAGGATAAATCTAATGCTTTGGAATAAAATCATAGGCATTTTTTTTTAAGGACACATTGCAAACAAATGGGCGAAAAAGGAGGAAGTACACAGGAAACTGTGTAAAGGAGCTCAGCTGTGGCCGAAATTCAGCACTACTGATTGGACAACGCCACCACATACAAATATGGTTTAAACCATGACTGAGAGGTGGGGGTATTTGTTTTCATATTTACCACTGTAAATACATACCACTGCATTTTAAACATGTCGGATAATTATTAAATTAGCATTATTTAGAGCCCCCCACCCTAGAGTCTAAACAAACCGAACAAGATTTCTATTTTTGCCTGTTTAGGTTGCACCAGGCAGACGTTTTCACACAGAATCAAGCACTCGGCATCAAACCCTGCATTGTAAGACGTTTATACAGTTAAGACCAGTGTAAAAGAGATTAGGAAGGGTTACTTATTGACTTAGAGACCGATCGCTCTAGTCTGTCTAAATAGAGGCACTGGTGGCGGTGCACTTAAGGATTAAGCAGAAGCATCAAGCTCTTGTCGAGGATGTTTCTCTTAGACTTTGGTTGATCCCAGATGATCTTGTCAGACTTGGTAATGCTTTCAAAACAAGCTCCCAAGTGAAAGGGAGTGGTTAGATGAATTGAGTGCAGATGCAGACACGCATGCATGTACAGACCCGCATGTATACCCATACACACAGGCCGAAATCGAGACTGAATTGTACATTCTGATCTCTATGAAAAATCACTCTCCCTCCATACCTTTGTCCTATTCTTTCGCTGCAATCCACAGGAAGTCAAAAAATATGCAGCCCAGAGAAGGTCCTATTGGAGGCTCTGAAAGCACCCGATCCTTTGCCTCCTTTGCATTTTTCTTTTTGAACCTCCAGAACTTAAAGGGGCTCCGTTCTTTTATTGTGTCCCCCCAGAATACGTTGAAAGGCCCTTCTTCAATCCCGTTGCCCCCCCTCTAAAGACCCTTTCAGTCCCTCAGAAGTTGGGGGTGTTGCAACGTAGACCGGGGTTATTTTGGGGCGACACAATCAGGATGTATCTGCCGTCCTGATAAACTGAATGTCATGGTGTCCCTTTTCTCTATACACATGCTAATGCCTCCCAATCAGTTCGGCAGTTGGAGAGTGTGGGCATTTGTTCAGGGAAGGACACCCGGGGATAGCTAGCTACACATCCCATCCCTCTCACAGTAGGGTGTGAGGGGAGTCTCACTAGCTCTCTGTTCAGTGCTCCTTCTGTCACCAGATGGTCGAAATTTGGGGGTGGATGGATGTACTTAAAGGTGTTATTGTTCGACAACTAGGCCTAGCTATAGCCCGATATGGGATGACTGACTTGACTTCATTCAAGAGAAGCAGAGCGACTGAAATGCAATCAAGCTACCTGCTGCTCTGTTTTTTTTCCTTCTCCTTTTTCATATTCATAGGAGACTTCAGTTACCGCTTCTCTTTCCCTCGTTTTCTTTTTCATTAGCATTCCAGAATGAATGATGATGATTCCTCCTCGCTTCCACCCAATGGGGTTCATTTTTTTGTCAACAGACAATGCAACAGACTGCTTTCCTCAAGCTCTATGGGGAAATCCTGGCGGGAAAATAGGCTTGCGAAAAACTGTCCTTGTTTCACTCTCCTACTCTGTCTCTGCTACCATTGCCATTGGACATAGCACTGCCCTTAGCACTGGCGCCGGAGAGCCATGGCTGCCATTTCATGGGCTCTTAACCAACCGTGCCATTTTGTTTAGTTTTAAAAAACAAACAATTGTAACTTATTTTGTACATAATGCTGCTGCTACTGTCTCTTATGACTGGAAAGAGCTTCTGTAAATCAGAACAGAGATTACTCACCTTGAACTGGACGAATAATCTCGTCCGATTCATTTTCTTTAATGAATCGGACGAGAAGGATTTACTCCAGACACCCGGCGAGGTTAAGTCGCAGGAGAAAAAGACTGAAGAGATATGTCGGAAGAAATCGGGATGCCTTGTGAGGATCCGCCGACAATTGGCTAATCTGCCTTTGCCATCCTGGCCAACGTACAATCGCTGGATAATACATTGGACGAACTAAAAGCACATATATCCTACCAACAGGACATTAACTGTAATATCTTATGTTTCACTGAGTCGTGGCTGAACAATAACATGATTAACATACAGCTGGCAGGGTTACACACTGCATCGGCAGGATAGAACAGCAGCCTCTGGTAAGACAAGGGGTGGCGGTCTATGTATATTTGTAAACAAAAGCTGGTGCACGATATCTAAGGAAGTCTCATGGAGTATCTCATGATAAGCTGTAGACCACACTATCTACTAAGAGAGTTTTCATACAATCTTCTTAGCTGTCTACATACCACCACAGACTGATGCTGGCACTAAGACCGCACTCAATGAGCTGTATAACACCAAAAGAAAACAGGAAAACGCTCAGCCAGAAGCGGCGCTCCTAGTGGCCGGAGACTTTAATACAGAGAAACTTAAATCTGTTTTACCTCATTTCTATCAGCATGTTAAATGTGCACCAGAGGGAAAACAACTCTAGACCACCTTTACTCAACACACAGAGATGTGTACAAAGCTCGCCCTCCATTTGGCAAATCTGACCATAATTCTATCCTCCTGATTCCTGTTTACATACAAATAATTTAAGCAGGAAGCAGCAGTGACTCGGTCAATAAAAAAAGTGTTCAGATGATGCAGATGCTAAACTACAGGACTGTTTTGCTAGCACAGACTGGAATATCTTCCGGGATTCTTCCAGTGGCATTGGAGTACACCACATCAGTTACTGGCTTCATTAATAAGTGCATCGATGACGTTGTCCCCACAGTGAATGTACGTACATACCCCAACCAGAAGCCATGGATTACATTCAACATCCACACTGAGCTAAAGGGTAGAGCTGCCGCTTTCAAGGAGCGGGACTCTAATCCGGAAGCTTACAAGAAATCCTGCTATGGCCTCCGACGAACCACCAACTAGGCAAAGCGTCAATACTGGACTAAGATCAAATCGTACTACACCGGCTCCGACTCTCGCCAAATGTGGCAGGGCTTGCAAACTATTAGACGACAAAGAGAAAAACAGCTGAGAGCTGCCCAGTGACCCGAGCCTACCAGATGAGCTAAATTACTTCTATGCTCGCTTCAAGGCAAGTAACACTGAAACATGTATGAGAGGATCACCAACAACGAGACAGCCTATAGGGATGAGGTCAGAGACCTGGCCGTGTGGTGCCGGGACAAGAACGTGATCAAAACTAAGGAGATGATTGTGGACCAGGAAAAGGAGGACTGAGCACGCCCCCAATCTCATCGACGGGGCTATAGTGGAGCAGGTTGAGAGCTTCAAGTTCCTTGGTGTCCACATCACCAACATACTAACATGGTCCAAGCACACCAAGACAGTCGTGAAGAGGGCACCACAAAACCTATTCCCCCTCATGCCAAATCCTTTCAGTCTCCTGAGTCCTCAGATCCTCAAAAGTTTCTACAGCTGCACCTTTGAGAGCATGGTGATGGTTGCATCACTGCCTGACTGGTTGCATCACTGCCTGGTTTGGCAACTGCTCAGCCTCAGACCGCAAGACACTACAGAGGGTAGTGTCTTGCGGTCCAGTACATCACTGGGGCCAAACCTCCTGCCATCCAGGACCTCTATACCAGGCGGTGTCAGAGGAAGGCCCTAAAAATTGTAAAAGAATCCAGCCACCCTAGTCATAAACTGTTCTCAAATTCTAGGTCCTTAAAGCTTCTAACAGCTTCTACCCCCAAGCCTTAAGACTATTGAACATCTAATCAAATGGCTACCTAGACTACTTGCACCCCCCCTCCTCTACGCTGCTGCTACTCTGTTATTATCTACGCTTAGTCACTTCAATAACTCTACCCACATGTATATATTATCTTGTCTAACCGGTGCCCTGCACATGGTTCTCCCTGTATATAGCCTCGGTATTGTTATTTTACTGCTACTCTTAATTATTTGTTACTTTTATTTTCAGGTAATTTTCTCTACTGCATTGTTGGTTAAGGGCTTGTAAGTAAGCATTTCAAGGTCTACACCTGTTGTTATTTGTCATGTGCCGAATACATTTGATTTGATAAAATTAATATAGAAATGAAAGAGAACACCAAGGCTGTGTGCGTGCACATGGCTTGTCCTTCTGTGTTTTGTTCACACCCTCCTATGTGCCCAGATTCAAAGTGTCTGCAACAGCAACAAGTTGGAAGAGCCCAAAACCAGCCGAGTTATGAGTGGCAACCCTCGTAAAACTGACAATCCTTGACTTCGGCGATGACATTTACAAAATAGCCTCCAGCACTCTACTCAGCAAACTGGATGTAGTCTATCACAGTGCCATCTGTTTTATCACCAAAGCCCCATATGCCACCAACCTCTGCAACCTGTATGCTCTCGTTGGCTGGCCCTCGCTACATATTTGTCGCCAAACCCACTGGTCCATGTCATCTATAAGTCTTTGCTAGGTAAAGCCCCGCCTTATCTCAGCTCACTAGTCACCATAGCAACACCCACCCATAGCACGCGCTCCAGCAGGTATATTTCACTGGTCATCCCCAAAGCCAACACCCCTTTGGCCGACTTTCCTTCCAGTTCTCTGCTGCCAAAGACTGGAACAAATTGCAAAAATGACTGAAGCTGGAGACTTATCTCCCTCAATAACTTTAAGCATTAGCTGTCAGAGCAGCTTACCGATCACTGCACCTGTACACAGCCCATCTGTAAATAGCCCACCCAACTACCGCATCCCCATATTGTTATTTTTTTTGTTGCTCTTCTGCACCACAGTATCTCTACTTGCACATCATCATCTGCACATCTATCAATCCATGTTAATTGCGGCGGCAGGGTAGCCTAGTCGTTAGAACGTTGGACTAGTAACCGGAAGGTTGCAAGTTCAAACCCCCGAGCTGACAAGGTACAAATCTGTCGTTCTTCCCCTGAACAGGCAGTTAACCCACTGTTCCTAGGCCGTCACTGAAAATAAGAATTTGTTCTTAACCGACTTGCCTATTTAAATAAAGATACAATAAAAAATGCTAATTATTTTGCCTTTATGGCCTATTTTATGGCCTTTTACCTCCCTAATCTTACTACATTTGCACACACTGTACATAGATTTGTCTATTGTGTTATTGACTGTACGTTTGTTTATCCCATGTGTAACTCTGTTGTTTTTGTCGCACTGCTTTGCTTTATCTTGTCTCGGTCGCCGTTGTAAATGAGAACTTGTTCTCAACTGGCCTACCTGGTTAAATAAAGGTGAAAAAAACAACTGATGTCATGAACCGAGGGCTGACCCATTTCTTTTGTGTTTCTTGTTACTCAGCTAACAGTTACCATCACGCAGAGACATTTGTCCACAGGCCTGTGTATGCTGTTAACATCATATTGGTGTTGCAGCTGTACTGTTTGGTGATGACGAGGTCCTACTACTGTTTTCCTCGCTTTTGTCTGTAAGACGAGTGGTAGGATGCAGTGACACAGTAAACAGTCTTATCTCGAGCACTGGTCCTTTCCAAACAATGCCTGACTAACCTGCGCACCTTTTAATCTGCATCTTTAGGCTCACCTGTTGTCCATTTACTCAGTCTCATTCCAGACCATGTCCCCTTCACAAACATGGCCTTTTCCCTCTCAACCTGGTTCTGAGAGACTGCTGTATATGCTGGTCTTGTCTTCAACTCATATTTTAAAAATTATGCTCTTGATTTTGTCATTTTTTCCCCAACGATTTGCATACATTTAAGACATCTCTTGAAGAGTCTAGTGCTTCCATAGTGGCCCTCCAAGACTGAGTTTGGGTTCAGTGTTTCGTATGCTGAAGTTAACAAAAAAGAAAAGGGGAATGCATGGAGGAGCATGAGCCTTTTGAGCCTTTTTATAGATAGACACAGCAACCCATCCTTGTGCTATATGTAGGAAACTCGTCCCAAGTTGTTTGGTAATGACACAGTCACATCCCCGCTTGGTCCTTAGCCTCGAAGAGTGGCATTGTTGCATGCTGCAAGGCATATGGTAGGTATTACTTTAAAAGTTAGAAATTAGAATAACTGAGCCTTGGCACACTTAATTGCCCCCGAATTCCAAGGCTTGCTCTTAAGGGAAAGAAGGAGAACAACGTGGGAGTGTTTCCCAGCATGAGAAGTCCAGATGGGGGAGTTGAACAAAATGTCAGACCCCCTAAATGAAACAAACAAAAGTCAACATTGTCCTAGTCCAGCAGTTCCATCTCAGCTGGAGCTCCTTGCGTGGGCTCGATGTGATCGAGCCTGGAGCACCATGTTGCTATATCAAACAACAGCCCAACATACAGTTCCCATAAATCCCATAACTTGTTTAAAGATGTCATCAGTGCTTTATCTATGCAAACAAAAACCCCATATCTTGGTTCCATGTGGCAGCCTGCCTAGAGCTCAGCTGTGAAGGGTTCTGTTGGCTGGGGGGTAGGTTCACAGGTTGAAAAGGGCTTCTGGTGCGTTCTGGCATTGATTTATTTGAACAGCTGATCCAAGTCAACTGGGCCAGTCAGCAGAGCCAGAGCATGGCCATCCCACTTTCAAAAAAACTCAACGAGAGCTTTATTGGCAGCCCTTAACGTTGACCACTTGGTTTGCCAAAAAAACTGCTAGAGATTGCTGACATAGGCTGATTGAAAGTAATGATACAGTACTTCATACTCCAACCTGGATAGCTATACCATATACGTTTAGGATATGGAAGAGCAACCACTGTGAGAATCCAATAAACATAGAACCTGTAACTGCGTCATTTCAGCCAGCACAGCCCAGTTTTGCCCACCGGGGAGTAGTGATATGAAAATTGATTTTTCAGATTGTTAGAAAAAATATTTCACTTAATCACTTGAATATACTGGATGTACTGACACAGTCAACTATCTCCTTCTTTACTTCTCATCTCACTCATCACAGACCAAATGGGCCTAATTCAGTAACAGCTTGCCATAAAAAAAAAGCTACTACATGTACACACGTTATTTTTTACACTAAAAGCATCCATGTGAGGGGGGTCTATTTTGTATATCTCCAGTACCCAAGACCATTAGTTTGTGATTTTATGTGGCTATTGGGGTAAAGGCATATTTACTCAATGCTACCATGATTTCAAGTAGCTCAGGGTAGGTGCTGAGGGGTATACTACAAAGCAGGATCACTGCTTCAGCCAGCTAACTTTCATAAACAACCATATATAACTAGATTTTCTGGTTAATAAATCTAAATCTAAACATGTTTTATTTTTTGGGGTGGATCAGCTTAATATTGCGGCAAAATTGTTGCTTCCATCAATGCAATTCTCTGCAATTCTCATTCCCAATCCCCCATATATTTTTGGGGTAAATATATATAGTTTTGATATTTTTTATATACAGTATATCACAAAAGTGAGTACACCCCTCACATTTTTGTAAATATGAGTATATCTTTAAATGTGACAACACTGAAGAAATGACACTTTGCTACAATGTAAAGTAGTGAGTGTGCAGCTTGTATAACAGTGTAAATTTGCTGTCCCCTCAAAATACCTCAACACACAGCCGTTAGGTCTCTAACATCCACCAGCTCCGTGATGTGGTCATGGAGGAGTGGAAGAGGACTCCAGTGGCAACCTGTGAAGCTCTGGGGAACTCCATGCCCAAGAGGGTTAAGGCAGTGCTGGATGGAGATGGTTGCCACACAAAATATTGACACTTTGGGCCCAATTTGGACATTTTCACTTAGTCGTGTACTCACTTTTGTTGCCAGCGGTTTAGACGTTAATGGCTGTGTGTTGAGTTATTTTGAGGGGACAGCAAATTTACACTGTTATACAAGCTGTACACTCACTACTTTACATTGTAGCAAAGTGTAATTTCTTCAGTGTTGTCACATGAAAAGATACACTCAAATATTTACAAAAATGTGAGGGGTGTACTCACTTGTGTGATATACTGTGTATATACAGTGGGGAGAACAAGTATTTGATACACTGCCAATTTTGCAGGTTTTCTAATCTAAAACAAAAATCTAGAAAATCACATTGTATGATTTTTAAGTAATTTATTTGCATTTTATTGCATGACATAAGTATTTGATCACCTACCAACCAGTAAGAATTCCAGATCTCGCAGACCTGTTAGTTTTTCTTTAAGAAGCCCTCCTGTTCTCCACTCAGTAGCTGTATTAACTGCACCTGTTTGAACTCGTTACCTGTATAAAAGACACCTGTCCACACACTCAATCAAACAGATTCCAATCTCCCCACAATGGCCAAGACCAGAGAGCTGTGTAAGGACATCAGGGATAAAATTGTAGACCTGTACAAGGCTGGGATGGGCTACAGGACAATAGGCAAGCAGCTTGGTGAGAAGGCAACAACTGTTGGCGCAATTACTAGAAAATGTAAGAAGTTCAAGATGACGGTCAATCACCCTCGGTCTGGGGCTCCATGCAAGATCTCTCCTCGTGGGGCATCAATGATCATGAGGAAGGTGAGGGATCAGCCCAGAACTACACGGCAGGACCTGGTCAATGACCTGAAGAGAGCTGGGACCACAGTCTCAAAGAAAACCATTAGTAACACACTACGCCGTCATGGATTAAAATCCTGCAGCGCAGGTAAGGTCCCCTGCTTAAGCCAGCGCATGTCCAGGCCCGTCTGAAGTTTGCCAATGACCATCTGGATGATTCAGAGGAGGAATGGGAGAAGGTCATGTGGTCTGATGAGACAAAAATAGAGCTTTTTGGTCTAAACTCCACTCGCCGTGTTTGGAGGAAGAAGAAGGATGAGTACAACCCCAAGAACACCATCCCAACTGTGAAGCATGGAGGTGGAAACATCATTCTTTGGGGATGCTTTACTGCAAAGGGGGCAGGACGACTGCACCGTATTGAGGGGAGGATGGATGGGGCCATGTATTGAGAGATCTTGGCCAACAACCTCCTTCCCTCAGTAAGAGCATTCCAGCATGACAACGACCCGAAACACAAAGCCAGGGCAACTAAAGAGTGCCTCCGTAAGAAGCATCTCAAGGTCCTGGAGTGGCCTAGCCAGTCTCCAGACCTGAACCCAATAGAAAATCTTTGGAGGGATTGCCCAGCGACGGCCCCGAAACCTGAAGGATCTGGAGGTGGTCTATGGAGGAGTGGGCCAAAATCCCTGCTACAGTGTGTGCAAACCTGGTCAAGATCTACAGGAAACGTATGATCTTTGTAATTTCAAACAAAGGTTTCTGTAAAAAATATTAAGTTCTGCTTTTCTGATGTATCAAATACTTATGTCATGCAATAAAATGCAAATTAATTACTTAAAAATCATACAATGTGATTTTCTGGATTTCTGTTTTAGATTCCGTCTCTCACAGTTGAAGTGTACCTATGATAAAAATTACAGACCTCTTACATGCTTTGTAAGTAGGAAACACTGCCAATTTTGCAAGTTATCAAATACTTGTTCTCCAGACTGTATATGCCCATACATTTGCATACATAAACATTCATATACATACATTTTTTTTGAATATACCTTTATTATTCACCGCAAACCCCACCACCCTTCCCCCAATTGGAGCAAACTAATAAACAACAACACTCAGGCTTCTACCTTCAGTCCATACATCTTATACACATTTTACAAACAATCTATTTTACAATAGTTATATCTTGTTTGTTTTTAGTCCATCCTCTTTTTCTGATGTCCATCCAGTTTGATCTCCACTTGTAACTGTGCCATTTAACAATATTTCTAAAACTATATACATTTTACAGACCCTGTATGTTTTACATTGGTTATCTTGTTATTAGTCCCACCCTTCAGCTCCATTCAACCCCACCCATCTGTCTCCCAACACCATCCTCTTTGGATTTCTATTTGCCATACATTTTTCAACATTGCTGTGATGCTTCACAAAAGTTCTGATCCTTTCTATTCTTATAGCTTCTGCAGATTGTAAATTAAAGGTAAACAGTTTTGCTAAAATAGTTATTATATTATTGATTGATTGACTATGGCTTTTCAAATCACCCAGTATTGCTATCTGCAGCGTTTAGTTCTAGGCAAATATTGCAATTCTTCAGCCATTCCTGGACATGTGACCGAAAACGAGCTTGATCTTCTGAGGCTGTGGAAGGATTCTAATTGTGGTTTTAAAAGAAAACATGAATCATCAGCGTACAATGACATCTTAGTTTTTAAGCCCTGGATTTCTAATCCCTTAATATTATTGTTGGATCTCATTTTAATAGCTAAGATTTCGATGACGATAATAAATAGATATGCCGATAGTGGACAACCTTGTTTTACGCCTCTTGACAGTTTAAAACTTTCTGAGATGTAGCAATTATTTACTATTTTACGCCTAGGGTTACTATACATAACTTAACCCATTTTATAAGAGATTCCCCAAAATTGAAATATTCTAGGCATTTATATATAAACTCCAGTCGTACTTTATCAATAGCCTTTTCAAAATCGGCTATGAAAACCAGACCTGGTGTCCCCGATATTTCATAGTATTCTATTGTTTCCCGTACTTGTCTTATATTATCTCCAATGTATCTTCCATGTAAAAAACTGTCTGATTAGGATGAATAATATTTGACTTTTTAAATTCTATGCGCCAAGCATTTTGCTAGGATTTTTGCATCAGAACACTGAAGTGTAAGAGGCCTCCAATTTTTTTTATGGATTGGATATTTATATATACCACTTGGGTCCTGTTTCAGTAATAATGATATCAGACCTTCTTTTGCGTGTCTGATAATCTACCATTATATGGGAGTGGTTAAAACATGCTAATAGTGGTCCTCTGTGTATATCAAAAAAAGTTTGGTATACTTCCACTGGTATGCCATCCAGCCCTGGAGTTTCCACAGCCTTAAAGGCTTTAATTGCATCAAGAAGTTCCTCCTCTGTAATTTGGCTTTAACATCTGTACAGAAAGACTCATGTGAATTTTACATTATTATTAGGAAAAAATCCATACAATTAGCATTGGTTAGTGGAGATGGAGGAGACTGAAACGAAAATCTATTCTTAAAGTACTTTACTTCCTCTTTCAAAATATAATTCGGTGAATCATGCGTGACTCCATTTTTAACAAGTTTCAATAAAAACAATTTGGTAGCATTTCTATAATGAAGATTGAAAAAGATTTTGGTGCATTTTTCCCCATATTCCATCCAGTTCGCTTTATTTTTATAATATATTGCACTGTATCTTATCTTGAATAAGTTCCTCCATTTCTTTTTGTTTTTCCTCTAACGTATTCTGTGTCGCTATGGTACAGTTGTTATTGCTATCTAACTGTACTGTTAGTCCTTCAATTTCCTTTGTTAATATCGACTCTTAATCTAAATTGCTTTTGTTTTGCATGGCCTCTAAAGGCACATTTTAAGTGTCCCATACAATAAATGGATCTGCTGTACCTAGGTTATGTCTGACAAAGTCAGTTAAACAACTTATTTTGTGTTTTTTTTTGTTACGTCGATTAAACCATACCCATTTCAAATTATTTAAAAAATATTAGAAAAGTTAGCTGGCCTGTTTTATATAGTAAACAGAGAGACCAGCAGAAGAGGAAATAGCCACAACAATAACAAAACCAATGTTAATGTCCAGATGCACTATCCTCCCCACAACCCACCCATATGTGCCTCCCTGGGATCTTCCCAGGGGTCCGTCTTTCATTTAGCTCCTGCAGAGCCACCAGTGTTTACATTCAGTTCCTTGATGTCTGCATTTCCTCTCTTTTTGTTTATTTATGGCCTTTCTCCATACCTTCATTTGGCCCACCTACCACTACCACCGCTGCCCCTCTTCACTAGCTACAGCCCCACAACTAAACAGCCACACAGTGTTCTCGATGGCTGACCAACCTCTCCCACCCCCCAACCAACCTGCCTTCTTGAGGGAGTAGTCATTTTAAAGTAAACACACACTGATTTGTCTCTGCTTCAGGAAATCAAAATCAAACGTACGCATGTATGTCGTGGTGGAGTGCATATCGGAGGACCGCACTGGAATGTGTATGTGAACTGATCCCCACCCCATCCTGCCTGCCTCCGCTTGGAATAAATCCTGGAGAAACTTCCCCTGGCATGGAATGCATTAGGCCCTGTGACTGGGAGTATCTCATAGTTCTTCCAGGGGCTTAGAATGCCTGGGTACTTAGGCTAGTGCACCTAACAAGGCAAAGCAGACAAGCAGTGGGAAGATGGATGGGGTCCCTGCTATCTTAGCTCTGTCTTATTGATGTGTGAGGTTATGTGAATGCCAGGGTGGGTTGCCAGTTAATGGGATGCACCCATGTACGGTGTTGGAAGCAGGCTAGACGCCCTTATTTTCTTGCCCCTTGGTTTGGATACGGGCCCAGTCAGCAGTTGGAGACACATGAGCCCATTGATTCGAAGGCTTCAAGGCATATTGCGGCCAATCCCTTGGTGTGAATTTGAATCTCGATTTGAAATCCCCCCCCCCCCCCCCCAAATATATACAGTATGTTTTACTTTCCTGAATCATTTTTAATGGTAAAGATAAAGCTCACATTGTCAAGTAGAACAAAGGAATGATGGGGTTGTCTGCCTGTCTCTGGGGGTTTTGGAACTGGCTGCAAAGCTTCCACTGCTCACTGACCTCCTTTCTCTGTCATTTATTTTGTTGTCCACCTCATTAGAGGTCCACGGATTATGATTTTTCAACGCTGATACCGATTTATTGGAGGACAAAAAAAATCTGATACCGATTTAATCGGACGATTTTTAAAATGTGTATATACATACACACATTTTTGTAATAATGACAATTGCAATAATACTGAATGAACAATGAACACTTTTATTTTAACTTAATATAATACATATCAGCTTTTGGATGGGTGTTCTTAAGGTGATTCCACAGGGTGGTATTTTTTTATTTAACCTTTGCTTGACCCCATGCTTACATCTTTATCACAAATAAGACACCTTGCTTTCCCTGGTGCCAATTCCATGTAATAGTCCCACACTGGTGCTCTGTTTTTCTCTGCCATCTGTAAAAGACACACACAGCTCTGAAGTGACAATGACACTGAAGAGTCTGCTTAGGAGACAAATACTCTCAACTGTTTGAATAAAAATAGAGTTTAAGTTACCTGTGATGAATGTTGAAAACAAAAACTGTAATTTCTATATGCAGGAAATCCTATTTTAATAATGGACATGGTAAGAATTGACTACCAAAGTGCGAGTCATAATTCCCATGACACCTTCTAGCAAAATCTGAAAAGCGGTTCCTTCATTCATTTATTCCATAGGATATTTTTAGATTCAATTAAAATAAGGTCTGTGTTTCGTGTAGGCTTACACCACCTTGCCAATTTTATAACTGTGTAGATATCCATAGGACAAGGTAACTCTGATCAATATTGGCTAAATATAAGCAAAGATCTTTTTTTTTTGTAGAGTGGATTTATGAAAATATTTTGACAAACGTTACCTTATCCTAGTGAGATCTACATGGGTATCAAAACGCCGAGGTGGTTTAAGCCTGAACGAAACACAGACCTTATTTGAAGTAGATCAAGACATTCTCTATTATGGAAGACATGAACGGTAAAATAACGAAGGAACCCCTTTCAAGTTCAGCCGCAAGTTATTACAGGAATTATAATGCGTCGACTATTTCTCTCTAAACCATATACCTTTGACTATTACGAGCCTGCTGCTGCCTACCACCCCTCAGTCAGACTGCTCTATCAAATATCAAATCATAGACTTAACTATAATAAACACACAGAAATACGAGCCTTAGGTCAAATCCGGAAACTATCACCTCGAAAACAAAACGTTTATTCCGTTCCGTATTTTATCTAACGGGTGGCATCCATGAGTCTAAATATTCCGGTTACATTGCACAACCTTCAATGTTATGTCATAATAGAGCCAGGCGGCCCAAACTGTTGCATATACCCTGACTTTGTGTGCAATGAACGCAAGAGAAGTGACACAATTTCACCTGGTTAATATTGCCTGCTACCTGGATTTCTTTTAGCTAAATATGCAGGTTTAAAAAATATATACTTGTGTAATGATTTTAAGAAAGGCATCGGTGTTTATGGTCAAGTACACATTGGTGCAACGACAGTCGATTGATTGTTTTTTTATAAGATAAGTTTAATGCTAGCTAGCAACTTACCCTGGCTTACTGCATTCGCATAACAGGCGGGCTCCTCGTGAGGCAGGTGGTTAGAGCGTTGGTCTAGTTAACTGTGAGGTTGCAAGATTGGATCCCCCGAGCTGACAAGGTTCTGCCTCGTTCCTAGGCCGTCATTGAAAAAAAGAATGTGTTCTTAACTGACTTGCCTAGTTAAATAAAGATTAAGTAAAAGGTGTAATTTTATATATATATATATATATATATATATATATATATATATATATATATATATATATATATATATACATATACATATAAAATTACACCTTTTACTTAATCTTTATTTAACTAGGCAAGTATATATATATATATATATAGAAATAAAAAAAATCTACCTCATCATACTTTAAAGTGAAGGTCTATCTGCCTTTCCTAATCTTTACCCAGTGTTCCCGAAGGACATCGCCACTTGCGCTTGTTCCCGTGGTTAATGAACTGTGATGATACAGGGACTGCATGAGCATTTCCAAAATGTCACTGAATAACTGAATTTGAACTGTAGTACTGCAAACAATAGCTTAATCACATAGGAAAATAGCTCAAGTACAATGTCCAGATCACACACAAATCTATAGTTCAGTGTAACAGTATGTCAAATGGGTTTGAGCCATACAGACAGACATAACAAGTACAAACCTCTGCAGCCAGCAATGAGTTAGGCCTGGCTCATTTCTAGATGCCACACACCATCAAATCAAATCAAATGTATTTATATAGCCCTTCGTACATCAGCTGATATCTCAAAGTGCTGTACAGAAACCCAGCCTAAAACCCCAAACAGCAAGCAATGCAGGTGTAGAAGCATTAATCTCAAACTCTCCCAAATCACAGAATCTAATACCCAGTACTGACATCCACTTCACTGTACCCCAGTCGGGGTAGATAGTGTCCGTTCTATAGATTTCAACCAAAACAACACTACTCTGCCTCCCAGCCAAATGTTGCTCCCATGTCACTACCCTAACATTTGCACTGTTCCCTCATTTGATTACCGTTATGTTTGGGTGAGTGGCCAGCTCTGTGCAATTTATTTGACTCTTGGTAATTACTATGTGTTTATTGCAGTTTTTTGCAGTTTATTGCAACGCTTAATAGAGTGCTATGTGCTTTTTTTTAATGTATTTTTAATTTGAGACATATTACAACACAAACTTTGACATATTGAAGAATCAAGCATCTGATGCAGTGCACCGTCATACTTTAGCTGGTCCTAACTTCCAGAATCAGTCAGACCCTACTGCAGCATCAGTCGGGCCTTTGATGGCCAATAGGAAGTATACATACTGATATGTAAAGCAGCATGAACTTGTACTTCTAAACCATATCCACTTAATTCGGCTTTGTAGATCAGACAACTGACTCAAGCCTCAGAACCAAAGTTGTCTTCTTTTGCCGAGGCAGGAACCTTTTCAGAAGATTCCTGACGAGGACTGAAGGGGGAAGAAAGTATGTCACACGCTGTTTTCATCTCACGCTTTCATGATCTGTTTGCTCTCAAGCAGTCGGACATTAAGGCCATGCATTTAATGAGGGCTCTTTTCTCACTTTGATCTCCTCCTCATTTTATTGGGGTGTTTTTAATAATGGAGCAGGGCGTCATTGGCATCGGTTGCTGCGTCTTGGGCCCCCTCAGTGTTCCGGGTCCAATCATAGCACGGCTGCCTCTGTAGTGAATGACTTTTACACCTTGATGTTATGACTGCTTAACGCTAGTTTTATACAGCTGTCTGTTAGAGGTGTTTCTACACTGATTAGTGTGCAATGGTCTGTCTGGCTCTTGCTAAGAGTGTTGATTTATAAACTAGTCAGTAAAGGTCCATGGTGTTTGAATGGATGTGGCACTTTCAAAAGTATCCTATAACAAATTCAAAAAACCCATGATGTTATTTATTCTAGTTATCATACTCTTTATTTATTCACATATTTTTTACACTAAGGTAACCTTAACGTTCAAATGAGCATCCAATCAGAACCATTCAACATTCAATACAATGAGGCAAAAGAGACAGCTGAAAGGATAAGGCCTGTGTTTATCCTCAAAGGGTAGGGGGACTATTCCGTCTGGTCAAAGTTTTGGGGCCTATCTAAAGATCGTGCACTGCTTTTGACCCGGGACTATGTAGGGAATAGGGTGCCATTTGGGACATATTCACACTGGTATTTTCCAACATGGTATTAATATACCCCCTGGTGTTAAATCTGTTGATGTTTACTATAGGAAATGGTGAATTATGGATATTCAAATCTGGTACGGATATACATTTGTCCTTGTTCACAAATATTGTAGCCTGTTTTGAAATAAATCCTCTGAATAATGCAACTACCTTAACATAAACATACTCCCTCCACTCTTTTTTTTTACAATTTTTAATAAGGGCAATTCCACAGTAATGTTGTCATTTCTAATTAGTAACACTTTCAAATGCATACAGTACTTATCAGGAAGGTTGAAATGTTGGTCACATGTTCACACGGTTAATCACATTCCAAGATGACTAACCAAATACTGGTTAATGTTGGCAGTTTTATACTGTTTTCCGAAATCCTGCCCTCCACAACTAACATTTTAATGACTCCACAGTCCAGAGGCAGTGTGATAAACAGTTTACTTTGAGAGTGATAGGATGATTCATATCATGTGACATTGTTACTCTTCTGTAAGACCTAGGAGGCATTACTTGTTTTTGCATAGGCTGTGTGGCATGTTACATTAATACAGATCAGATACCTGCGATAAATCTTTCAAATTCAACAAGGTTGTGGGCCATTTACAGCCATGTAGCTTGCAGCACCCAGAGACATGAAATAATTCATTCTAAATTATTGCAAATGAGCCTTTGAACTTGAAAAGACCTTTAATCTTTCAGCCACACAATTCCCAATGTGTTAAAAGCTGCCAAAAACCCCATCAATGCAACACATGTATTTTGTTCTAATATTGGTACATGGACATTGTTTGTAGGCCCTCGGTCCGATTAATTAAACCGAAATAGCAATGACAATTGATGTTTGTTGTGTTTAGGCCTTTGTACAAATTGTTAAAATGCAATTTTAGTTCTGTTTTTATTTTTGATGTTATAATTGAATGAAATTAACCATGTTATGTTTCTCACTTTTTAAGATCTGAATCCACAAAGGATCACCATGTGCCGGTCATTGGCTTGATGTGGACCAGGAAAGGATCTTCACCTTCTATGCTGCACTGTCCTTCAGAGACCCAAGCAGATCTGTCAAGCTAATCATTTTCTATGGATTATGGACCTGGTGAAGTGAAACCCCAGATTTGGGTTTTTGCCTAGTACTACCTGATCGCAGTTTCCAGAGCAAATGGCTTGTATTGGAAACTAGTCATGAAATTTGGGACTGTAAGGTACCTGCGCCTAGCCTCTGGACTGAGGACGTAGCAAATCTTGCTGGAGTAGCTGGTGAACCAAAGGCTCGAATCATTTGATGCAGTCGGATAACCTGTTCAACAAGAAACTCCAAGCGTTAAAGGGGCCCATGGGACCTCCAAATGCCAACGTGCAAGGAACGCCAGCCATGCCCAAGATGGGTGTCCGGGCGAGGGTGTCGGACTGGCCCCAGCGAAAGGACGGCTGGGAGTCAGAACCTCCACCACGCTATGACAGCCTGGTGCCGACCTTCCAGAAGGGACCGTCAAATCTTAGCACAGAGGTCATCCTCCAAAAGAACCAGGAGTTACTCAGTGCCAAGTTCCCAGAGACCAAGTATCCGCTGTGTGACCTCCTGAGCCACTCCCCAATGAAGGGCTTCCCTGGGATCAAGAGGAGCAACAGCGAGGTCACCATTAGTGACATCGGCGCCGAAGACTTGGATCACACCACCATCAACCCCAACACTGGGGCCACCTTGCGCCGTGAGTATGGCAGCACGTCCTCTCTCGACAAGCAGAGTCTGTCCGGCGCCAGCGAAGGCTTTGTGGGAACCCTGAGAGGCTACCACATGGAGGACCGCTCAGACCAACCCCGCGTTCCTCCTCCACAGAGTTTCCCGGAGTTGCTGCGTCTCAACACCACCCTGTCATCCAGCCTACAGACGGCCGCCCAGATCGCGCGAGGTGACATTGTCTGCATCCCGGGCTACGACTACGTGGACAGCTCCCTGCTCTACAGCCGTGAGCGGGAGAAGTCCTTCATCCAACGTATGAAGGCGGAGAAGGCCGACACCTCCATCTTCCGGAGGCTGCGGAATGTGAAGAGCGAGGGCGAGTACCTGGACCAGGAGTACGGAGGGCGCTTCGGAAGGCCCCTGAGCTTCCAGAAGTGCTTTGCCCACTACGATGTGCAGAGCGTCCTCTTCAACATCAGCGAGGCGGTGGCCAACCGCGCTGACCTGGGTCGCAGGAAGAACACTACCACTGGGGCATCGGCTGCCTCTCAGTGCCAGGCGCCGGCTTCTGGGCTGGGAGACAGCGCCACACCCATGCCCATCTGTGAGTCACCCGTAGGCAGCTGCGAGGACCTGGGCCACAAGGCCAGCATGGACGCAGATGAAGGGGATGGGAAGAGCAATACCCTGGTGCTCAGCTGTCCGTACTTCCGAAACGAGACTGGTGGCGAGGGCGAGAGGAAGGTGGCCCTGAGCAAAGCCAGCAGCGCCAGCTATGGGAGTGGAGACTATGCTGCTAACTATGGGGGTGGAGGACAAGGCTACTCTGTGGAATCATCGCTCAGCACCCGGTGCACCAACGCAGGGGTGTCGGTGCTCGAGGTGCCAAGGGAGAGCCAGGCTTTCCACAGGGACATGTACAAGCGCTACATAATCGAACACATTGACCAAGGGGCTTACTACTACCACAAGTACTTTTACAATAAAGGTAAGAGCGGTTACCTCCTAATACTAAATTGTTTCCTTACTATAATGTACTGTAGCAACTTAAAGAAAGTTCATTTACGATGTGCTTTGCAGTGTTTACAAATGCACAACGTTTGCAGACACGCCATAGAGTCTGGCCATGTGTAGCTAAATGTTGCTGAAAATCTATGACCTGCTCATTGAATGAGGAAAGAATTTACTGGAGTAGACGTCAACATGATACCTGCGATTGCAGGTACATTTAAAAATCTGCAATTTTCCACTCTGCTTTTTGGATGGCATAAGTGTAGCTTGTTTGTTGACCATAACTTCTGGGCACTTAAAGGCACTTAAATGTCGCTTATATGTCAGTGATTGACATTGCCTGAGATGACTATAGTCACAGTTGAGTCACTGCAGTGCAGTAGTTTTTCCCTCTACATTTGTCAGTATACATAGGTTGAAAATAAATTCATATTAGCCATATGAATATCCACATCAAACCCAAGATGTTGCTAATAGATTTTTTCAGCCATTTTACAGACTTGAGCTAAACTTGAAGATGGGCGATTCCACGCCAGCTTAGTTGGAAAATATTTTTGGGTGTCTCAGATTGTTCTGGCAATTCTCACAATAATGTTTGACATGCATTTTACATTTGTATCGCAATCATGAAAAAATCATGATGAAAGTGGCCATTTTAGGCCTATTTTAGACCTTTATATGCCTCCTGTAAGACCTTATGATCTGTGGTCCGTACATGATACAGACAACATCTTGGTGTCAACATACTCCTCATAACCATGTTTCCATCCACACTTTTTATGTGAGTAAAGTCATACCTTATAAAAATCATGACAGCAATGATGGAAACAGGAAGTTTCGATATTATTTTAGAAAGGCAGACGGATAAATTGTTGGTTCGACATGGTGGGATCTTTGATAACAATGCCTGATTGGTGGCGTGCTGCAGAGATGGTTGTCCTTCTGGAAGGTTCTCCCACCTTCACAGAGGAGCTCTGTCAGAGTGACCATCGGGTTCTTGGTCACCTCCCTGACCAAGGCCCTTCTCCCCTGATTGCTCAGTTTGGCCAGGCGGCCAGCTCTAGGAAGAGTCTTGGTTAAGAATGATGGAGGCCACCGTGTTCTTGGGGACCATCAATCCAGCAGAAATGTTTTGATACCCTTTCCTGGATCTGTGCTTCAACTCTACGGCCAATTCCTACAAACTCATGGCTTGTTTTTTGCTCTGACATGCACTGTCAACTGTGGGACCTTAAATAGACAGGTGTGTGCCTTTCTAAATTATGTCCAATCAATTGAATTTACCACAGGTGTACTCCAATCAAGTTGTAGAAACTTCTCAAGGATGATCAATGGAAACAGGATGCACCTTGAGCTCAATTTCTAGTCTTGTAGCAAAGGGTTTGAATACTTATGTAAATAATGTATTTCTGTTTTTATTTTTAATACATTTGTCAAAACTTTCTACAAACCTGTTTTCAATTATGTCATTATGGGGTATTGTGTGTAGATTTGTATTGTATTTTTCTTTCCTTTAACTAGGCATGTCAGTTAAGAACAAATTCTTATTTTCAATGACGGCCTAGGAACAGTGGGTTAACTGCCTTGTTCAGGGGCAGAACGACAGATTTTCACCTTGTCAGCTCGGGAATTCGATCTTGCATCCTTTCGGTTACTAGTCCAACGTTCTAACCACTAGGCTACCTGCCACCCCAATTGAGGGACGTTTAAAAAAAATTAACAATTTTAGAGTAAGTCTGTAACAAAATATGGGAAAAGTCAAGGGGTCTGAATACTTTGCGAATGTGCTGTATAGTTTATAAATAATATAGACCATTGAAGCTCTTTTGGGATTTTTGTTGTTGTGGGAAAACAAACTATATACACTGCTCGTCAAACATCTTAAAATGGAGTTCGTCGCCCATTTTATGCTGTAACAGCCTCCACTCTTTTGGGAAGGCTTTCCACTAAATGTTGGAACATTGCTGCAGGGACTTGCTTCCATTCAACCACGAGCTGTGATGTTGGGTGATTAGGTCTGGCTTGCCGTCGACGTTCCAATTCATTGTGAGCTTGTGTGGCCTACCACTTCGCGGCTGAGCCGTTGATGCTCCTAGATGTTTTCATTTCACAATAACAGCACTTCAAGTTGACCGGGGCAGCTCTAGCAGGATAGAAATTTGATGTAAAGGTGGCATCCTATAACGGTGCCACATTGAAAGTCACTGAGCTCTTCATTATACTGCCAACGCTTGTCTATGGAGATTGCATGGCTGTGTGTTTGATTTTTACTCGTGTCAGCTATGGGTCTGGCTGAAATGGTTGAATCCACTAATTTGAAGATGCATCCACATACTTTTGGTTTTATATATATATATATATATATATATATATATATATATATATATATATATATATATATATATATATATATATATGTATATGTAGTGTACTTGACTAAATGACTAAAACCACATCGCAACTGTGTAGACATGTTAATAGGCCTACATTTATACAGTTTCTTGACTTTGTCCAGCTTGCTAATAATCACATAAGTTAAAGCTAGACAGTCAGGGAGTACATTTTGACAGAGGAAATTGAACACATTTCCAGTGCGGCCTGCCGGACCTCGTTGAAATCCGAATGTGGCCCCCGGGGCAAAATGAATTTGACACCCCTGGTCCTTCACCTTTTATTTACCCTTTCAACACTTTCTACTTTCCACTTTATGTTTATTGTTATGCACTTCATTTTAGGGATGAATTTAATGAAACCCGTACTGAAGTTAATGGAACTACAAAGACTGTTTTTCCTTCAGTGTAGGTTTTGGGCAGTGCTGGTTTCAGTCCGTGCAGGTTTTATTGAGATGAGCCTGTAGTTACATGTCTTTTCGAACCCTGCAAGGTCATATGCCTACATGTCAATTCATCAGTAAAGGGAGCATTACTACATGAATTGTATCTGTCTAATCATTGATTTATTGATACACTAGGTTAAGGCATATCTCTTTATGGGTTAGCAATGTCAGTGGGTCCATGTATTTGGTGAATTTGATCTACTTTTCTGGCTTTGCTAGTGTTATAATCTATGATGTGTTGGCCCTATTCATGGAGTTTAAGGAATGCAAAGGAACATCCAATCAAAAGGCAAATCATGTTAAGTTGAACTGTGTTTGTTGCAAATCTTTTTTATTTTATTTTATTTTTTACATTTGACCTGAGTGCCAAAGCCACATTTTTATTTTATGTGTATGAAATAAAGATTTCTTATGTTATCATAATCCAAACCACAGCTAACATTTGTGTTGTACCGTCGTTTACCATTTACCCTCAGATCACCAGAACTACTTTGGCACGGATGAGAACTTGGGCCCCGTGGCGGTCAGTATCCGCCGGGAAAAGCTGGATGAGGGAAAGGAGGGAGCACAGTACAACTACCGGGTAACCTTCCGGACTAGCGAGGTAAATAATTGAAAAGGGTAGATGTCATTTAAGGCTGAGGGTGTCCTAAAATGTATGATGTACACAGGTTCTTACTGTGGACTCTCACATTGCTGAATATGCTGAAGTCGTAGAATGTTGTCATACCTTCATACATAATGAATAATCAATTAAATATATCACAACAAATGGTGTGAAATAGGAAATACCTCTAAATTGAATTCAAACTTAACCAAGTAGTTCCACAGAACCCCCAAGTTCAACTCTAGATAATCACAACATAACCAAAAGGTACATCTGTTCTGAAACTATACACAGTCAACTAGATGAGCAGACTTTTTGTATGATCAAAACCAATGGGACATTAGACAAGTTAATGGAAGATAAACTCTTAAAGGGAAAGTTTGATCCCACGATATGTTAGTTCTCCCATGAGACACTGTAAGTGGGGAGTTCGCAGTTGCACTTCTTATGACACGCTAATGCTAAAAGCTAATCTATTTAGTTTTACTAAAAGCTAATTCCCTAACTTAAACGTCTCTCTCCCGGTTCACTGGGTTAACTGCATGCAGCGGGAAATTGAAGCTGTTTGGGGAGGCACTCTCTTTTCATCACAAGTATCCTAGTTTACTACTCCATATATCACTCACGTTTCTTATGTTTTACAGTAATTTGTCTTTTACGTTTTCTTCCTGATGTAGTTAAAACATTTTTATATTATTCATAATTTGTAAGCATTCCTCCCCAAAACGGAATACTTCTTTAATAACATCATAGCTACATTACTAAAGATAGTCAAACACTTAAATGATTCCCACTCACTTAATGTGTTACAAACATTATTTAGGATCATGTTGCTCTTAAAACGTGGGTGCAGAAAAGATTCTGACATCCGCACCAAATCTGAACCCTTAATAACAACTTTCACGAATGAGCCTTTATAAATGCTTACACTTCATGAATAACTTTCAATGTTGTATCTAAGTCCCTATGAATTGTAATGGTTGTAATACTTCTAAGTGCTCAATTCTTAAGTCTTAAGCCGTTGGGGGTTTCTAAGCTGCCATATGGAATTGTTTTAAGAAGGTCACACCATGGATCATTCTTTACTATTGTAACCCATAGAAACGCATTGAATTACACATTTATAAATGGCCAAAAATACCCCAAAAAATGAATCACAAGGAATAAGGTTTTGAAGTGTCTGTCTTTGATCTAGGAGATAAGAACGCTCAGGAAATATTTTTTTGGGGCACAGAACTACCTTCATACTTCCATTAATTTGTTACGTTTAGACGAATTCCGTGACACTTGTGAGGGTCGTACAGTTCTTCAGTGATATGTAGCCCAAACGGCTCGGCCACTATAGACAAACGTTAGTACATTAGTGTTACCGACTTCAAACGAGTCCCGTGACAAACTGTTTGGATGCTAGAGACGGAGAAGACAGATTTTTATTTTATTTTTTCTTCGGGATGTCTCCTGGTCTGACAAACAGCACTGTAGATCGGCCACTCTCCACGCAGATGTGGAAGGGTGACATAGGTGGATTGAGATGCAGCTCTAGCTTAAACTGACAGATTTTGATGCACCGGTGCATCAATACACTCTAGGAGGTTAAACTCTATACTTACTTATAATTTGCAACTTTCGACTCAACCGTCAGGGCAAGACACCCAGCTAACCTCCAGCCTCTCTCTCTGTCCTCCCCAGCTCACCACTCTCCGAGGGGCCATCCTGGAAGACGCCGTGCCCTCCACCGCTAAGCATGGAATGGCCAGGGGCCTACCGCTGAAGGAGGTGCTGGAGTATGTGGTCCCAGAGCTGAACATCCAGTGTCTCAGGCTGGCCACCAGCTCCCCCAAGGTCCCTGAGCAGCTCCTCAAGCTGGACCAACAGGGGGTGAGTGACCATAGACATACAGTCGATTATGAATGTATCTACACCTCTTGCACAGTCTTCATTTTGCTGGCTTAAATTATGTAAAAAGGCAATAAAACTACTCCATATTTTCAAAGTGTATGTCAGTCTACCATTCAAAAGTTTGGGTCACTTAGAAATTTCCTGGTTTTTGAAAGACGATCACTTTTTTTTCCTTTTTTTCCCCCATTTAAAATAACATCAAATTGATCAAAAATACAGTGTATGTTAATGTTGTAAATGACTATTGTAGCTGGAAGCTGCTCATTTTATTTGATGGAATATCTACGTAGGCGTACAGAGGCCCATTATCAGCAACCATCACTTCTGTGTTCCAATGGCAGGTTGCGTTAGCTAATCCAAGTTTATCATTTTAAAAGGCTAATTGATCATTAGAAAACCCTTTTGCAATTATGTTTATTTTTTATTTTACCCCAATTTCGTGGTATCCAATTGTTTTAGTAGCTACTATCTTGTCTCATCGCTACAACTCCCATACAGGCTCGGGAGAGACGAATGTTGAAAGTCATGCGTCCTCCGATACCCAACCCAACCAAGCCGCACTGCTTCTTAACACAGTGCGCATCCAACCCGGAAGCCAGCTGCACCAATGTGTCGGAGGAAACACCGTGCACCTGGCAACCTTGGTTAGCGCGCACTGCGCCCGGCCCGCCACAGGAGTCGCTGGTGCGCGATGAGACAAGGATATCCCTACCGGCCAATCCCTCCCTAACCCGGACGTCCCTGGTGGCACAGCTGGCGCTGCAGTACAGCGCCCTTAACCACTGCGCCACCCGGGAGGCCTTTTGCAATTATGTTAGCACAGCTGAAATCTGTTGTTCTGATTAAAGAAGCAATACAACTGGCCTTCTTTAGACTAGTTGAGTATCTGGAGCGTCAGCATTTGTGGGTTCGATTAGAGGCTCAAAATGGCCAGAAACAATTAACTTTATTCTGAAACTCATCATGCAGAAAAAATGAAAAGATGCTAGAGGAGTGCTTGACGTCATCTGTCAAGCATGATGGAGGCAAAGTGGGAGATTTGTACAGCATGAAAGGGATCTTTAAGAAGGAAGGCTATCACTCCATTTTGCAACTCCATGCCATACCTTGTGGACAGCGCTTAATTGGAGCCAATTTCCTCCTACAACAGGACAATGACCCAACGCACAGCTCCAAACTATGCAATAACTATTTAGGGATGAAGCAGTCAGCTGGTATTCTGTCTATAATGGAGTGGCCAGCACAGTCACCAGATCTCAACCTTATTGAGCTGTTGTGGGAGCAGCTTGATATTGAAGAACCACAAAACAAATCGGTGAGGGGGGAGGGGGGGGGAGAACAAGAAATTATGGATTTTCAGAACCCTTTGGAAATATGTAAGAAGTGCCCATCAAGCCAATCCAACTTGTGGGAGGTGGTTCAGGAAGCATGGGGTGAAATCTCTTCACATTACCTCAACAAATTGACAACTACAATGTCTAAGGTCTGCAAGGCTGCAATTGCTGAAAATTAAGGATTCTTTGGCGAAAGAAAAGTTTGAAGGACACTATTATTTAAATAAAAATCATTATTTATACCTTTGTCAGCGTCTTGACTATATTTCCTGTTCATTTTGCAAATAATTTCATGTATGTTTTCATGGAAAACAAGGACATTTCTAAGTGACCCCAAACTTTTGAACGGTAGTGTAAATGACTACGGTATTTGAATTGGAAATGAGTGCACAATATGACACATCCTAATACAATCTACGGCACTGTTGTCATGAGTAAGGATTTCCGCTTATAACAAGGGATTACACTGCAGATTTTGATTGCTTCACTCAACTCTGGACAGGGGGAAAACAATAAGCGGTATTGCCGTGTAACTGGATATCTGGGTAACCAGAGACGTGCATCGAGACAGATCGATCCCTAAAGCATGTAACAGCAGGGGGAGAAATGGCGTCAGTGTGCAATAAGAGTATTGATGATATCACGTTTCATACAAGCCTCTTTCATTTGGGGAAAGTGGCGGGTGGTTTGTAAATCTATTGGAGAGCGAGGAGGGGGGAATCTTGACCTCTGTCAATATCTAGCGGTCACATCTCTTATTCCTCAATTCGATTTAAGTTTAATTACATGTTCCTTAATTCAATTAAGTTTAATTACATTACCTTTCATTGATGTGATATTCATAATATCATAATAAGCTTTCACCGGTTATATCTACTGTAAGTAGGACTGGAATGCTATTATTGTTTTAGCTACTCCATTAAGCAACCATGGAGATATAGTGAAGACAACAATAAATGGCAATCTAACATCGCTTTACATGCAGTACTTCCCCCATCCCCCTCAAGTGTGAATAATTTACTAAGGCGGCACAGCTTCCGTTCCCCTTATCCAAAACGATATGGCCTCGGCTCCTACTGAATTTTTGCAGTGTTGCCACGACAACTGCCGCAGCGGCACCAGGATGCGAGCCCCTTTATTTCCTTTATTTCCTGTGTTAGGAGAGATGAGAAGAGACCAGCCAAGCAAATTGAGACTTTTCTAGATTTTAATAAATGTTTATTTTGACCGCTCGTCTCGTCGTGTTGCCTAGTTGTGAGCAGTGGGCACCCCCGCTGTCTTTTTGTTTCACAAGGGTCTACTGATCCCTGGTTTTGCACACACGCACTACACACCCCAAGCCTCCCCCACACACCCCAAAAAAATGTTTCATCCTATAGCATTTCTAAGATTATTAAATGATTCAGGACCAACAGTTAGGTGTGGTCTGAGGGCCACTCACACTCTAATGGTTTCCTCTTTTTGTGTGTGTGTGTCTGCTCCACAGTGCACTTAGCACTAGCTATCAAAATGAACAATCTCAGCACCGGGTGTCAGGTAATAGGTATTGATAGCAGGAGATAAAATCCACTGGGCTGGTAAAACTCTTGAAAAAGCCCTTCCTCCCTGAGTGCTTACATGGGCGTTTCAGTCTAATTTGACACCATAGACCGGCGCCGGTAATCGTCTCTGACACTACAGAGCATTTCAATCAAGAGTGCAGATAAGGAGGAACGCATTGTTGAAAACTGTATGGCCCACCTCAGTTTTGGGCTGAAATAACGTGTCTTGTGAAAAATAGCACCTGCTATAATTTGGTCATGAGCCCAAACATTTTGAGAAATGTTTCACAATCGTTATGCCAGTAACCTTATAAGATTTGAATTGAGATTTTTTTTTTAATTGATATTATTATATAATAAACAGACAATAGGTGTCTCTTTAACCCACTCCGATATTACAAGGTTCTTTCACCCATTAGCATGGAATAAACCGATTTTGGGCAGATCCTATTGTTCTTTGTGGTTCCAGTTGAGTTTCCAGCACAAGGTGGGCATCATGTACTGCCAGGCGGGCCAGAGCACCGAAGAGGAGATGTACAACAACGAGAGTGCCAGCCCTTCCCTGGAGGAGTTCTTGGAGCTGCTGGGCCAGAGGGTCAGGCTGAAGGGCTTCACCAAGTACCGGGCCCAGCTGGACAACAAAAGTAAGTTCACAGCTCAACACACACATCATTTGTTTGTTTTATTCGCATTTGATTTATCATATGGTTGATAAATGTGCAATAAGTTAGAGGATCAGGGCCCAGCTGGACACATACTGTACATCATCTTGTACAGACCAACTGAAAAGAAGAATAATGCAGTTTTGAATGACACATCTTTTGATAGGAGCAAACTTGGAAGTTAGTCCTTTTCTCTGTATTAAATAAATGTGGTAGATTGCAAAATAACTACAAAGAAAGTCCATGTCTCTCTGTACACTGAAAAAGGAGTTACATGGCCAGGATATTTAAAACAGTGCAAACAAAATAATACTTTAAAAAAATATATATATACACACACAAGTGCCTTGGAGAGTTCTGCTAATGCAGCGAAGGACTACCTTCCCAAACCCACACAGCTCCTATCCTTTGTTTCTCCTTTGCTTTGAAATTGTGGAGTATGTGAAACAAGTTATCATTGAATGTGAAAACCAAGCCACTGTATATGGAGATATGACTAAAGTCTATGGAGGTACTGTATGAGTTTGGCCAACTTCAGAGCTGTTGTTGCCTTCTGCTTGATGCTGGCAACACCAGGACTGATTGGTACTGATTCCCGTATGTGTATATAAACTCAGCAAAAAACATAAACGTCCTCTCACTGTCAACTGTGTTTTATTTTCAGCAAACTTAACATGCATAAATATTTGTATGAACATAACAAGATTCAACAACTGAGACATAAACTGAACAAGTTCCACAGACATGTGACGAACAGAAATGGAATGTGTCCCTGAACAAAGGGGGGGGGGTCAAAATCAAAAGTAACAGTCAGTATCTGGTGTGACCACCAGCTGCATTAAGTTCATCTCCTCCTCATGGGCTGCACCAGATTTCCCAGTTCTTGCTGTGAGATGTTACCCCAATCTTCCACCAAGGCACCTGCAAGTTCCCGGACATTTCTGGGGGGGAATGACCCCAGCCCTCACCCTCCGATCCAACAGATCCCAGACGTGCTCAATGGGATTGAGATCCGGGCTCTTCCCTGGCCAACACTGACATTCCGATCTTGCAGGAAATCACGCACAGAACGTGATGTCAGGATGAGCCAGGATGAGCCTGCAGGAAGGGTACCACATGAGGGAGGAGGATGTCTTCCCTGTAACGCACAGCGTTGAGATTGCCTGCAATGACAACAAGCTCAGTCCGATGATGCTGTGACACACCGCCCCAGACCATGACGGACCCTCCACCTCCAAATCGATCCCGCTCCAGAGTACAGGCCTCGGTGTAACACTCATTCCTTCGACGATAAACGTGACTCCGACCATCACCCCTGGTGAGACAAAAACGCGACTCGTCAGTGGAGAGCACTTTTTGCCAGTCCTGTCTGGTTCAGCGATGGTGGGTTTGTGCCCATAGGTGACGCTGTTGCCGGTGATGTCAGGTGAGGACCTGCCTTACAACAGGCCTACAAGCCCTCAGTCCAGCCTCTCTCGGCCTTTTGTGGACAGTCTGAGCACTGATGGAGAGATTGTGCATTCCTGGTGTAACTCGGGCAGTTGTTGTTGCCATCCTGTACCTGTCCCACAGGTGTGATGTTTTGATGTACCGATCCTGTGCAGGTGTTGTTACAGGTGATCTGCCACTGCGAGGACGATGAGCTGTCTGTTCTGTCTCCCTGTAGCGGCGTCTCACAGTACGGACGTTGCAATTTATTGCCCTGGCCACATCTACAGTCCTCATGCCCCCTTGCAGCATGCCTAAGGCACGTTCAGGCAGATGAGTGTGTATATATATATATATATATATATATATATATATATATTAGAGCAATAATTGTCGTTCTGGAGGTACCTGCCTTTAGCCTCTTCAAAGCTCTTGTTCGGTGGGGTTATTTAGCATATATATATCCCTGGTTCAAATTCAGGCTGTATCACATCTGGCCGTGTTTGGGAGTCCCATAGAGCGGCGCACAATTGGTCCAGCGTTGTCCGGGTTTGGCAGGGCTAGGCCATCATTTTAAATAAGAATTTGTTCTTAACTGACTTGCCTAGTTAAATAAAGGTTACACACACACACTGACCAAAAAGTTATTTTGTTGGCATTTACTTATGTCGCCATTACCAGTAAAACATAATCAAAACCTATTTCTTTCACATACTTACTGTGCTGTTTCGTGGTTCGTTTGTTCAGTCGTTTCATTCTCAGCCAGGATTTCTATGGAACACTGTTTGGGTCTTTGCGTGTCAGAAAATATACTATTTGACGTGTCAAATAAGCTTTTTGACCAATTAGGACCTGACTATGACTGCACGTCACATAATAATTTAACGCATTCATACATTTTTTAACGTATATATTATACACATTGATTAGACTACCACTCGTATTTCATATGTCACAACGATTCATCGATACGTATGCTATGATGCTGGTAAAGTTGTATCGCGCACCTACAGTGCTGGACATAAAAAAAAGCTAGTTAGCTCATGGATGTAAACATGAAAAAACATAGCAAAATGACATCTGTTTCAGTAGCTATATAGTTAGCTAGCTAAATATATAACTAGGTGTCACCATCTAAAATAACCCTAATTTATAAGACAGATCTTATGTGAAGCTTATGTGAAGCTAGCCACAATAAGGATTAGGCACGAGTGGACCTTACGGTTAACCTTCAAATAATTTTTTTTGCATCATTCTACTATTTGTATTCATTTACATCACTGTCAATTACATTATTTTATTTTGAAGGCAACCCAACCCGTAAATTCTACTATTGTGCCTAATCCTTAACTTCACAACACACTAGCCAGATGATGCTAGCTGGCTGCTTATAACATTAGCTTTGAGCAACAAGGTTAAGAAGCTGGCTAGCTATTTCTTTTGAAATTTAACTTCAGTTCATGAATAGGCGAATACAGAATGAATACAGACAGAGTTCAGTGTGTCAAATCGGAGGGCATGTTGTCCGGACATCTGGCAGTCTCTATGAAGGTGCCACAGGGTTAAATTCTCGGGCCGACTCTTTTCTCTGTATGATGTCGCTCTTGCTGCGGGCGATTCCCTGATCCACCTCTACGCAGACGACACCATTCTGTATACTTCTAGCCTTTCCTTGGACACTGTGCTAACAAACTTCCAAACGAGCTTCAATGCCACACAACACTCCTTCCGTGGCCTCCAAATGCTCTTAAACGCTAGAAAAACCAAATGCATGCTTTTCAACCGTTCGCTGCCCGCACCCACCCGCCCGACTAGCATCACGATCCTGGACAGTTCCGACCTAGAATATGTGGACAGCTATAAATACCTAGGTGTCTGGCTAGACTGTAAACTCTCCTTCCAGACTCATATTAAACATCTCCAATCTAAAATCAAATCTAGAATCAGCTTTCTATTTCGCAACAAAGCCTCCTTCACTCATGCCGCCAAACTTACCCTAGTAAAACTGACTATCCTACCGATCCTCGACTTCGGCGATGTCATCTACAAAATAGCTTCCAACACTCTACTCATCAAACTGGATGCAGTCTATCACAGTGCCATCCGTTTTGTTACCAAATCATCTTATACCACCCACCACTGCGTCCTGTATGCTCTAGTCGGCTGGCCCTCGCTACATATTCATCGCCAGACCCACTGGCTCCAGGTCATCTATAAGTCTATGCTAGGTGAAGCTCCGCCTTATCTCAGTTCACTGGTCATGATAACAACACCCACCCGTAGCACACGTTCCAGCAGGTATATCTCACTGATCATCCCCAAAGCCAACACTTAATTTGGCTGCCTTTCCTTCCAGTTCTCTGCTGCCAGTGACTGGAACGAATTGCAAAAATCACTGAAGTTGGAGACTTTTTTATTTCCCTCACCAACTTTAAACATCAACTATCTGAGCAGCTAACCGATCGCTGAAGATGTACATAGTCCATCTGTAAATAGCCCACCCAATCTACCTACCTCATCCCCATACTGTTTTTATTTTATTTACTTTTCTGCTCTTTTGCACACCAGTATCTCTACTTGCACATCAACATCTGCTCATTTATCACTCCAGTGTTAATCTGCTAAATTGTAATTATTTGCTCCTATGGCCTATTTATTGCCTACCTCCTCATGCCTTTTGCACACACTGTGTATAGACTTTCTTTTTTCTACTGTGTCATTGACTTGTTTATTGTGTTATTGGCTTGTTATTGTTATTGTTTACTCCATGTGTAACTCTGTTGTTGTCTGTGTCACACTGCTTTGCTTTTTCTTTTGGCCAGGTCGTATGTGCACATGAGAACTTGTTCTCAACTAGCCTACCTGGTTAAATAAAGGTGAAATAAAAAATAAAAATAAAAAGGCAATGACTTGAAAAACTACAAACCTCAGATTTCCCACTTCCTGGTTGGATTTTTTCTCAGGTTTTTGCCTGCCATATGAGTTCTGTTATAATCACAGACATCATTCAAACAGTTTTAGAAACTTCAGTGTTTTCTGTCCAAATCTACTAATTATATGCATATTCTAGCTTTTGAGTAGCAGGCAGTTTACTCTGGGCACCTTATTATCCAAGCTACTCAATACTGCCCCCCAGTCCCAAAGAAGTTAACAAGAAAATTGTGGAGTGGTTGAAAAACAAGTTTTAATGACTCCAACCTAAGTGTATGTAAACTTCCGACTTCAACTGTATATGAGATCTTAAAACATATCTTTTTAGCTTTGCTTTTCCTTCGGGTGCTTTTTAGTCATTCAGTGTTTGTCACTCTTTTTATTTTTTATTCTTATGTTTGTTGTGTAGTAAATATTTCAGCTTTTATTTTCCTTCTTTTTCTTTCTTTTTTTTTCTTCCTGTGAAGCACATTTAGTTGCATTCCATGTCTGAAATGAGCTGTATAAATAAAGCTTGATTTGACTTGGTTTCTGTGAATAAACCCGGGTGGGTCTTTTCTATCTAAACCATAGCAACACTCTATATACATTTATTGTCATGTGTACCCTGTTGGTTTTATTTGCTTTGCTGTTCTAAGCAGTATGTTGCGTAATGCTCTTGGGGAAATCATTCAGATCACTGTTTTTGGATTATTCTGGAGGTCTGAAATTCAGTTACAGCAATCAAGATTTTATGCCATCTTAAAGCTGTGTCCGTCTGTCAATCCTGATTCCTAGACATAACACGCAATCTGCCCAGCATTAATATAAAGCCACCTATACAGGAACCAGGGCCAGTGTCGTTTCTGAGGTCTAGGGAAAGAGAACGGGTCATTTTTAGAAATACCCAGTAATAGACTGGCCATAGGACATTTCAGGCAAATGCAAGATAGGTGGTCAGCCCAGTGGTCCTGTGTACATTTGTTTAAAAAAAATAATTTGCGCTGTATTATCGTTATTTGACTAATAAATAATGGGGGGCCTCACGAAAACAAATGGGTCGTCCCTGGCAACACCACAGGATTATTGTTGCAGAATGCAATGATCTTATTGCAGATCATTTTTCCCGGAGACTGCAGTATTACATTATTTTCAATTCTATTGTTTAGAATGTCTGTCTGAGCTGCTCTGACCTAAATTCTTTGTTTGGGTGTTACAGCGGATTCCACTGGAACACATTCTCTCTACACTACTTACAAAGACTATGAGCTGATGTTCCACGTGTCCACACTGCTCCCCTACACCCCCAACAACAGACAACAGGTGAGTGGACTCTGGAAGTCTATGGGTATCTGCTAGCAATGCTGCCTCTAACTTCCTTCATACTGGACACGGATGAGTAACATTTTTATCCACAAGTTCATCTGACTCTGGGACAGTAGCTAAAAGGCCTCATTGCCAACATCCCAAAGTATCCCTTTTAAAGCAGCTCTAGTCAATCTGTGTCCACACACAGTGGGCCCCCAACATTTGTGTAAGTAATCTGAGAGATTGGTCTTGGCAAATGTCACTGCCACAGGTATTTGAATATTGTTGTAACTGCCCTTAAAGCCAGATTTTGGAGTGCCACTTCAAAAGAGCAATTTAACACCTTTTTGATAATTAACACAAGGATCTCGTAGGTCAATTTGAAACATTAAGGGCTGAATTTAAACTTGAAATGTGCACATAACCAGTGGTGGAAAAAGTACCCAATTGTCATACTTGAGTAAAAGTAAAGATACCTTAGTATGGGATGACCAGGGATGTTCTCTTGATCAGAGTGTGAATTGGACCATTTTCCTGTCCTGCTAAGCATTCAAATTATAACGAATACTTTTGGGTGTCAAGGAAAATGTATGGGGTAAATAGTACATTATTTTCTGTTGGAATGAAGTAAAGTAAAAGTTACTTAAGTAGTACTTCAAAGTATTTTTTACTTAAGTACTTTACACCACTGCACATAACCATCTTGAGTTCATTTCCGCGACTCTGCGAGAATATAATTGGCATAATAAAAAAATCCCCATCAAAATCCGTCTAAGATAGATACAACTATTTTATTACATGGGTTTAACTGGCAACCCGGTACCAGTTACAAAATGTAATTAAAGTATACATGGAAATAGTTTAGTGCCCAAATAATGGGGTAAATATGGGCAAAAATAATAAAATAGTTTCCTGAACTTATATCACTCAGATATAGGACAGACACTTCAAAACAAACTTAGTAAAAAAATGATCTAAAAAGGATCTGTTTTTACATGTATGATTATGTTATCAATGTGTTTCTATCGGCTAAATTCAGTAAGCCCAAATTCAATGTTTCTTCAAATATTTTTTAATATTTTGGGGGGATACCTAAAGGGGTTCTAAAATTCTAAATCAAATGGCTAACTGATCCTTGATATGACCATCTTAAAACAATTCCATATGTTAGCTTAGTAAACCTCCCCCCCAGAAACTCAAGTAAAGCTCAGTTTTTAAGCTGCTGTGAAGAATATTTTAAAAAATCACTTGTTAGTGAATTTAACTCCTAAATTGCAACCCTTTTTTTTTATCATCATTATAGTGATCATTATCATGAACATTTCTTATAGTTTCTACCCCTTTACTACAACAGGTAGCTTGCCATGTTGATCCTTTAGTCACAATCTGCTCTCCAATATTAGAAATTGGCACTCATCATTTCAGAGTTGCGCATAATTTCCCCCAGTCAGTGGCATGTTAATTGGAAATGATATTTCTGTAGATGTTCCCACGACAACAATTTCGCATGCACTCCTCAATTCAATTCCCCACTCTGCTTGGTGTCTGTGAATATGCCTGGGTGGGTCTTTCTATCGGGACCATAGCAACACGCCCTGTAAATGAATTGTCACGTGCACCATGTTGATTCTATTTGCTTTGCAGTTGTAAGCAGTATCTTACATAAAGCTCTTGGGAACAGCATTCGGATCACAGTTTAAAAAAAAATATTAATGGACTATTCTGCAAGTCTGAAATTAAATTACATTAATAAAGATTTTTAGGCCATCTTAAAGCTGTGGCCATCTGGCAATCCTGATTCCTGGACATATGCCGCAATCTGCCCAGTGTTCATAGAAAGCCACCTATACAGGAACGAGGGCCAGTGTCTTTCTGAGCTTTCCGAAATCAGAACGGGCCAAGTGTCTTGGGCTTCGCATGTGTCTTGGGCCTTGATTATTAGGATTTGAAGTTTCATTCCCCCCCTGGGATCCCATTTGATTTCTGAGATTAGCCGTAAGCCCCCCCAAGGTCGGCAGAGCCTCTGCCACTACTTGAGCCCCTTTATCCAGCCAATTCCACCCCTCATCCCGTTTGTTTACCACCTACACCAAGGGACTTAACAGATTATGGCCTCCTGGTGAGGAGGCTATCGCCCTGTTAGAAACCCCTGGACCCTAGCCACTGCCTTTAGCACTTCTGTTGATTGGCAAGGATATGCGAGGTATAAGCAATTTGACAGTACTATAGCTCCCACAGGCACTCTGATAGACTCCAAATAAACATGTTTTACTGTCCTCCATATCCTTTCCTTGACCACTTAACAGCTTGACTTGTGTTCTAGAGTGGGATAGATTTCCATCAATTAGGTCTTCATCAGCCTTTGAGACCTTGTCCTAGTCTCTCATGTACTGTAAGGGCATTTATTTTTCTGAATTCTAATGTGCTTTTTCTTTTCCGTTTCCTTTTCTTGCCATTTAGCTACTGAGGAAGAGGCACATTGGAAATGACATCGTCACCGTCATCTTCCAGGAACCTGGTGCTCTTCCCTTCACCCCCAAAAACATTCGCTCACACTTCCAGCACGTGTTCATCATCGTCAGAGTTCACAACCCTTGCACAGAAAATGTTTGCTACAGGTGAGCAAAGCATACCGCTGATACTTCTAAAATACATAGTGTGAGAGATGTGTAAAGCTGGTTTCAATTAACTTGCATTGATTCAAGCATTCATGTACCTCAAGGGCACAATTTCAATAAGGCTGCAATCCAATCATTTTAAGAAGTACCTCTATTATTGATTGTTGAATCAAGTGTCAACTCCCTCCATCGCTAAAGTTCAGTCCTTGGACAATAAAGTAGACAAGCTTAGGGCTATGATCTCTTTCCAGAGAGACATCAGGGACTGTATAACATAGTCTTTTTTTTACAGAATCATGACTCTGCGGATATATTGTCCATTCAGCCAGCAGGGTTCTCTGGCCATCGTACAGTCAAAAAAAAGAGTTTCATGATTAACAACTGTGTGATTGTGGTAACGTTCTCCCAATTTGGAATACCTCACCATCAAATGCCGACCGCATTACCCCCCAAAATACATTTATTCGGTCATCGTCATTGCCGTATATATTCCCCACCAAGCCGACACTGCGACGGCTCTTAAGGAACTACACTTTTCTATGTGCAAACTGGAAACCGCTGAGGCCACATGTATTGTAACTGGGGACTTTAATAAAGGAAATCTGAGGAAAAGGCTACCGAAATCCAATCAACACATCTCCTGTGCTACATGAGCAACACGGACTGTGGATCATTGCTACTCTCCCTTTTGAGGTGGGCTACAAGGCCATCCCCTTCCCTCCCTTCGGCAAATTTGACCACACCTCTGTTCTGCTCCTGCCCACCTATAGGCAAAATGGGTACAGGAAGCCCCCATGGTATGGACTGCTCAATGTTGGTCTGACCAATCGAAATTTATGCTTCAAGATTGTTTTGATCACGCGGACCTGGAAATATTCCGGGTCGCCTCCTTAGAATAGTAGTATTGATGTACACACTGACTGGGTTCATAAGGAAGTGCATAGAGGATGTTGTCCCACTGTGACGATTGGAACTCATCTAAACCAAAAACCGTGAATAGATTGCGGCATTCGCGCAAAACTAAAAGTGTGAAACATCGCATTTAACCATGGCAAGGTGACTGGGAATGTGGACCTGTACAAGCAGACCAGCTATGACCTCAGTAACGCAATCAAGAGGCAAAACAACATTACACAGTGGAGTTATATTAAACTGCTCCAACATGAGATATATGTGGCAGGGACTCCAGAAAATCAAGGATTATGAAAGGAAAGCCAGCCACGTTGTGGACACCTACACCTCGCTCCTGGACGAGCTAAACACTTTCACCCGCTTTGAGGAAAACAACATAGAGCCGTTGACATAGCTACCGACGCTCACCAAGACTCTGTGCTTTCGTCCTCCGTGGCTGACGTAAGTAAGTAAATGAAGCGTGTTAACCCTTGCAAGGCTGCCAGGGCCACGTCCTCAAAGCAGACGAGCTGGCTGAAGTGTTTACAGACATATTTTTTCTCCATATCCCAGTCTGTTGTCCCCACTTGCATCAAGATGTCCACCATTATTCCTGTACCCAATAAAGCAAAGGTAATTTAACTAAATGTCTATCACCCCATAGCACTCACTTCTGTCATCATGATGTGCTTTGAGAGACTAGTTAAGGATCTTATCACCTCTACCTTACCTGGCACCCAAAAGTTTGGACACACCTACTCATTCCAGGGTTTTTCTTTATTTTTACTATTTTCTACTTTGTAAAATAGTAGCGAAGACATCAAAACTATGAAATAACACATATGGAATCATATAGTAACCAAACAAGTGTTAAACAAATCTAAATATTTCATATTTGAGATTCTTCAAAGTAGCCAACCTTTGTGCAAAGCTGTCATCAATCTTGGCATTCTCTCAACCAGCTTCATAAGGTAGTCACCTAGAATGCATTTAAAATTAACAGGTGTGCCTTGTTAAAAGTTAATTTGTGGAATTTCTTTCCTTCTTAATGTGTTTGAGCCAATCAGTTGTGTTGTCACAAGGTAGGGGTGGTTTTACAGAAGATAGCCCTATTTGGTAAAATACCAAATGCATATTATGGCAAGAACAGCTAAAATAAGCAAAGAGAAACGACAGTCCATTACTTTAAGACATGAAGGTCAGTCAACATGGAACATTTCAAGAACTTTGAAGGTTTCTTCAAGTGCAGTCGCAAAACCATCAAGCGCTATGATGAAAGAGGCTCGGGGCCTTGGTCTGAACCCTTCCCTGTGTAACTCGGTCCTGGATTTCCTGACGGGCCGACCCCAAGTGGTAAGGTTAGGCAGAGTGGCAGAGGTGTTGTTGGTCTTCAACACTGGTCTTCACAGCAGTGTGTGCTCAGCCCCTTCCTGTGCTCCCTGTTTACTCTTGACAGTGTGGCCACTCATTTCTCCAACTCAATCATTAGGTTTGCTGACGATTGTAGGCCTGATAACCAACAACGATGAGACGGCCTACAGTGAGAAGGTGAGGGAACTGGGTGGAGTGGTGTCAGGAAAATAATCTCAACGTCTTCAAAACGAAGGAGCTGATTGTGGACTACAGGAGACAGCAGAGAGAGCACTCCCCCATCCATATCAACGGCCGCAGTGGAAGTGAAAAGTACACGTTTCTCAGCGTACACATCACGGACAGCCTGAAATGGTCCCTTCACACCGAGAGCGTGGTGAAGAAGAAGCAACAGTGCCTCTTCAACTTCAGGAGGCTGAAAAAATTCAGCTTGGTCCCTGAAGGCATCCGCATGCTTCCCAGACGAAACAGTTCAGAAGGGAGTATGCGAACACACTCATTTTCCGACTTAGGCCGAACTGAAACATGCAGGACGCCTTTAGACCCTCACAAACTTCTACAGATTCACCATTGTGAGCATCCTGTCGGGCTGTATCACCGCATGGTATGGCAAATGCACCGCCCGCAACTGCAGGGCTCTCCAGAAGGTGGTGCGGTCAGCCCAACACGTCACCGGGGGTACACGACATCTACCTCACCCGGTGTCACGGGAATGCCAATAAGATCATTAAGGACCTCAGCCAACCGTGCCACAGCCTGTTCACGCCGCTACCATCTTGAAGGCAGAGACCGTACAGGTGCATCAAAGCTGGGACCGAGAAACTGAGACACTGCTTGTATCTCCAGGCCATCAGACTGTTACAGTCCCCACTAGCCGGCCTCCACTCAGTTCCCTGCCCTGACACTTAGTCACTGTTCTAGCCGGCTACCACGTGGTACTCTACCCCTGCTCCTTAGACTGCTGCCCTATGTACATAGGCATTGAACACTGGTCACTTTTTTTAATTGTGTTTACATACTGGTTAACCCACATTTTGTATGTACAGTGCATTTGTAAAGTTTTCGGACCCCTTTTCCCACATTTTGTTACGTTGCAGCCTTACTCTAAAATGTATCAAATTAATTGTTTTCCTCATCAATCTACGCACAATAACCCATAATGATGAAGCGAAAACGGGTTTTTAGGAAACTTTGCAAATTTAAACAGGTCACAAAGGTTTGAATAATTATGGAAATCATCTATGAGACTTGAAATTGAGCTCAGGTGCATCCTGTTTCCATTGATCATCCTTGATGTTTCTACAACTTGATTAGAGTCCACCTGTGGCAAATTCAATTGATTGGACATGATTTGGAAAGGCACACACCTGTCTATATAAGGTCCCACAGTTGACAGTACATGTCAGAGCAAAAACCAAGCAATGAAGCTGAAGAAATTGTCTGTAGAGCTCCAAGACAGGAATGTGTTGAGGTACAGATCTGGGGAAGGGTACCAAAAAAATTTCTGCAGCATTGAAGGTCCCCAAGAACACAGTGGCCTCCATCATTCTTAAATGGAAGAAGATTGGAATCGCCAAGACTCTTCCTAAAGCTGGCCGCTTTGCCAAACTGAGCAATTGGGGGAGAAGGGCCTTGGTCAGTGAGGTGACCAAGAACCCAATGCTCACTCTGACCGAGCTCCAGAGTTCCTCTGTGGGGATGGGAGAACTTTCCAGAAGGACATCTCTGCAGCACTCCACCAATCAGGACTCTTTGGTGGCCAGACGGAAGCCACTCCTCAGCAAAAGGCACAGGACAGCCCACTTGGAGTTTGCCAAAAGGCACCTAAAGGCTCTCAGACTACTAGAAACAAGATGCCCTGGTCTGATGAAACCAAGATTGAACTCTTTGGTCTAAATGCCAAGAGTCACGTCTGGAGGAAACCAGCCTCCATCCTTACGGTGAGGCGTGATGGCAGCATCATGCTGTGGGGATGTTTTCAGGGACTGGGAGACAGGATTTGAGGGTAGGATGAACGGCGCAAAGTACAGAGAGATCCTTGATGAAAACCTGCTCCAGAACGCTCAGGACCTCTGACTGGGGCCAAGATTCACCTTCCAATAGGACAACGACCCTAAGCACACAGCCAAGACCATGCAGGAGTGGCTTCTGGACAAGTCGCTGAATGTCCTTGAGTGACACAGCCAGAGCCCAGACTTGAACATGATCGAACATATCTGGAAAGACCTGAAAATAGCTGTGCAGCAACACTCCCCATCCAACCTGACAGAGATTGAGAGGATCTGCAGAAAAGAATGGGAGAAACTCCCCAAATACAGGTGTGCCAAGTAGAGGTCGACCGATTATGATTTTAATGCCGATTATTAGAGGACCTAAAAACCGATACCGATTCATTTAAAAAAAATAATGTATTTGTAATAATGACAATAACAACAATACTGAATGAACACTTATTTTAACTTAATATAATACATCAATAAAATTAATTTAGCCTCAAATAAATAATGAAACATGTTCAATTTGGTTTAAATAATGCAAAAACAAAGTGTTGGAGAAGAAAGTAAAAGTGCAATATGTGCTATGTAAGAAAGCTAACGTTTCAGTTCCTTGCTCAGAACATGAGAACATATGAAATCTGGTGGTTCCTTTCACATGAGTATTCAACATTCCCAGGTAAGAAGTTTTAGGTTGTAGTTATTATAGGAATTATAGGACTATTTCCCTCTATACCATTTGTATTTCATTAACCTTAGTCACTTTAGTATTGCCAGTGTAACAGTATAGCTTCCATCCCTCTCCTCGCTCCTCCCTGAATGTTTACGCGCCTGCTTCTGCCTACCACCACTGTCAGATACTTAAGTACTTGTATGCTTTTATGCTGTAAGGACTGTAAGATTGGATCCCCCGAGCTGACAAGGTGAAAATCTGTCCTTCTGCCCCTGAACAAGGCAGTTATAACCCACTGTCATTGAAAATAAGAATAGGTTCTTAACTGACTTGCCTAGTTAAATAAAGGTATTAAAAAATAATAATAATTAAATCGGCGCCCAAAAGTACCGATTTCCGATTGTTATGAAAACTTGAATCGGCCATTCCGATTAATCGGTTGACCTCTAGTGCCAAGCTTGTAGCTTCAAATCCAAGAAGACTCCAGGCTGTAATCGCTGCCAAAAGTTCTTCAGCAAAGTACTGAGTAAAGGGTCTGAATACTTATGTAAATGTGATATTTACGTTTTTTAATTTTTAATAAATAAAAATGTGTGAACCTGTCATGGGGTATTGTGTGTAGATTGATAAGGGAAAAAATAAGGATGTAACATAATAAAATTTGGCAAAAAAATACTTTCCGAATGCACTCAAACTGTATTCTAGTCATGGCTCAACCTATATATCAACTGCTGGACAATAATGTCCATACTGCCTTTACACCATTTATATGTGTGTGTATGTGTATGTATAGTGTCTGTCATAGTTGAAGTGTACCTATGATGAAATTACAGGCCCCTCTCATCTTTTTAAGTGGGAGAACTTGCACAATTGGTGGCTGACTAAATACTTTTTTGCCCCAGTGTGTGTGTGTGTGTGTGTGTGTGTGTGTGTGTGTGTGTGTGTGTGTGTGTGTGTGTGTGTGTGTGTATATGTGTGTGTGTGTATATATATATATATACATATATATATTCCGGATTGTTTGTTACCTTTTCATTTCCGGGGAGTGGCTTTAATTCAAATTCCCCCCCAACAATTCTCTCTCAGATGTATTGTTTTGACCTGTTTGTTACTTATAAAATATTGTGATGGAAAAGACAGAGGGATTAAAATAGCTGTTTGTCTTTATTTTAGTGTGGCGGTCACCAGATCTAAAGACGTGCCCGCCTTTGGTCCTCCCATCCCCCAGGGGGTGCTCTTCCCAAAGTCGGCCATGTTCCGGGACTTCCTTCTGGCCAAGATGATGAACGGTGAGAATGCGGTGCATAAGTCGGACAAGTTCCGCGCCATGGCCATGCGCACGCGCCAAGAGTACCTGAAAGATTTGTCCGAGAACTTTGTAAGCGCCAACCCCGTGGACTCTTCAGCGGCCAAGTTTAGCTTCATCTCGTTGGGTGTCAAGAAGAAGGAGCGCAGCCGACCCCGGCGGAACGCCCACCTCCAGAGCTACGGGGCGGTCACTTGGGCCGTGGTGGCCCGGGACTTTGGCCAGTCGGCGGACATTGGCTGCCTGCTGGCCGTCTCCAATGAGTTTGTGGTGCTGATCGAAGAGGCGTCCAAGGAGGTGGTGTTCAACTGCTACTGCCGCGATGTCCTTGGTTGGAGCGCAACATCTGGGAGCGTCCGGCTCTTCTACGAGCGAGGCGAGTGTGTGGTGTTCTCCACGCAGGAAGGATGCTTGGACGACGTCCGGGAGATCATGCAGAGGTTGGAGGTAAGAAGGTTGTGTTAGGCTAAAAGACAACATCATTCAGTGCTACACATCCTGTACACAGGTTAAGCCTATTACTGGACTAAAGCAGTATTTTCAATTAAGATCTTCCATTGAGAATGATATTTAGTCCAGGCTTAAGTGTTAAAGTCCTTTAAACTAGTGGTTGCCAATCGGACCCACAAGGAACATATATAATTCAACTTCTCCAAGTATTTACTGAAGACTAGGTTTAGTTTATCACTTGAAAATTGGGTTTGGGTTTGTTACTGCTTGGCTGTACCCACACTGGCCCAGAGAGAAGATTGGCCACTTCTGCCCGAGACATACACTACCGTTAAAAAGTTTGGGGTCCTTGTTTTTGAAAGAAAAGTACATTTTTCGTCCATTAAAATAACATCAAATTGATCAGAAATACAGGGTAGACATTGTTAATGTTGTAAATGACTATTTCTAAGTGACCCCAAACTTTTGAACTAGTTTAATATCATAAGACACTTGCATAAAACCTTCTACCTTAGTATTTGGCTGCGTTTAGACAGGCAGCCCAATTCTGATATTTTTTCACTAATTGGTGTTTTGACCAATCAGATCTGTAAAAGATCTGATGTGAAAAGATCTTGTTAGGTTAAATGGTTTACTATGGGTTAACGCTGCAGTGAGAAGATTACTCAAGTCCTGGGAGCCGGCCCAAGTCACAGCAGTTTAGTCAGCAGATGTCCCCCATTATACCGCCACTTTACATCAGCCTCACAACAATATGTTTGTTGTTAGAAGTTACTGTTCTTGAATCACTGTTTGTAATAAACGCCTGCCGGGGCCTGGAATTGATTTAATCATTTGGTTGATAATTGTGTTATTTTGGGGGAGACGAGAGGTCGTATGGGGTCGGGTGTCCCTGAGCGCTCTGTCCCAGGCCCTCTAAATTTCAGTTAAATGGGATAATCCAAAGGTGTCTAAAGCATCTGCTAGGGTTGATACCATTAGCCTCAGACGCCCAGGCTTTAAGACGCCAAAAAGGGGTGAAGAACTGGGGAGTCTGGATGAAAAATAGTAACATGTTGCCACTCCAAACAGAGATGCCGTTTTTTTTTTCCTTTGGCATGTTGACGACCCTAATCTCTGCAGAGCTTCACATTGTGTTTTGTTTGGTTTATTCTGAAATTATTTCTTCTGTTGTTGGCAAACTTTTTTTGTCAAATCCCGTAACTGTTTCCTGCGCTTCAAGAGGCCAGCTCAGGCCACTTTTGGACTATATTTAGTTTTTGTTGCCAAGTTTGATTGAATGGAGCCCTTTAGTCTTTTCAACCAACTTTATCTTGGAAAGGGATAATGATTTAAGTTCTCATTGGCTTTGGTGCGATTTTAAAGTTTTGTGTTTGTGTGGAGTAGATCAAACCACAAAGTTGCTAATTACTGCCCCTCCATGAGGTTAACTGGGGTAAAGGTTGATCTACAGTAGGCTTTATAAGGTAATGCTCATAACTTATCAAAACAGTTGCCAACATGGATAATCCCTAATAAAGCCATTAGATCAGAGTAGGCTGAAATTGACTCTCTTGGTAATGTCGTCCTAGATTGTCACCCGGGGCTGCGAGACAGTGGAGATGACCCTTCGGCGGAACGGTCTGGGCCAGTTGGGATTCCACGTCAACTTCGAGGGCGTGGTGGCGGACGTGGAGCCTTTCGGCTTCGCCTGGCAGGTGGGTCTCCGTCCGGGCAGCCGGCTGATGGAGATCTGCAAGGTGGCTGTGGCCACACTATCCCACGAGCAGATGATCGACTTGCTGCGCACGTCCAACACAGTCAGTGTGGTCATCGTCCAGCCCCACGAAGACGGCACGCCCAGGAGGTAGGTTAAACACCACCAGCTCCTTTGCATTTAAACTAAGCTCTGTTTTATTCTTACACTGAACAAAAATATAAACGCAACATGCAACAATTTCAATGATATTACTGAGTTACAGTTCATATAAGGAAATCAGTCAATTTAAATAAATTTATTAGGCCCTAATGTATGGATTTCACATGACTGGGCAGGGGCACAGCCATGGGAGTGCATAAGCCCACCCACTTGGGAGCCAGGCCCAGCCAATCAGAATTAGTTTTTCACAGCAAAAGGGCTTTATTACAGACATAAATACTCATCAGTTTCATCAGCTGTCCGGGTGGCTGGTTTCAGACAATCCCGCAGGTGAAGAAGTTGGATGTGGAGGTCCTGGGCTGGCATGTTTACCCGTAGTCTGTGGTTGTGAGGCCGGTTGGACGTTCTCTAAAACGACATTGGAGAGGCGGCTTATGGTAGAGAAATTAACATTCAATTCTCTGGCAACAGCTCTGTTGGACATTCCTTTAGTTAGCATGCTCCCTCAACTTGAGACATCTGTGGCATTGTGTTGTGACAAAACTGCACATTTTAGTGGCCTTTTGTTGTCCCTAGCACAAGGTGCATCTGTGTAACGATCATGCTGTTTAATCAGCTTCTTGATATGCCACATCTATCAGGTGGATGGATTATCTTGGAAAATGAGAAATGCTCACCTTCATGGATGTAAGCAAATTTGTGCACAAACTTTGAGAGAAATAAGCTTTTTGTGCATATGGAACATTTATGGGGTCTTTTATTTCAGCTCATGGGACCAACACTTTACATGTTGCATTGATATTTTTGTTCAGTATATAACCAACTCAATCTTTAAAGGTTTAATCTGTAAATTAATTTTTCTCAAAAGGGCAGGGTTTGGGTCTTGGTGAGTATGTCCCTTTATTTTTAACTTTGCTTCTTGGATGTTTGTAGTATCTTAAATTGTCACTGGCAAAATAAAAATGACAAATTGCAATTTTAAACATTGTTAGTATCATTGCTGCATCGATTTCCCACGATTTCAACCACTATAACTTTGGGGTTTTACATCAATAATTCTTATTCCTGTTAGTGGCTTGCACTCCCCTGTCTTCACAGTGGAATAATGTCTCTTGACAGTGTTATGGCTCACCTGCACAACTGCCAGAACATGTTAGCCGTCACATCAATCAAGTTATGACGGCACTGCTGTACTCGGTGTTCTGAAGGAATTCTGACAACAAACTAAAGTTAATGTTTACCATAGTCTCAAACATTTTATTGATCAGTATAATGTCCCCTTTTAACCAAATGTTAAATACAGTTGAAGTCGGAAGTTTACATACACTTAGGTTGGAGTCATTAAAACTCGTTTTTCAACCTCTTCACACATTTCTTGTCAACAAACTGTAGTTTTGGCAAGTCGGTTAGGACATCTACTTTGTGCATGACACAAGTAATTTTTCCAACAATTGTTTACAGACTATTTCACTGTATCACAATTCCAGTGGTTCAGAAGTTTACACACACTAAGTTGACTCTGTGCCTTTTAAACAGCTTGGAAAATTTCAGAAAATGATGTCATGGCTTTAGAAGCTTCTGATAGGCTAATTGACATCATTTGAGTCAATTGGAGTTGTACTTGTAGATGTATTTCTGTACAAACAACAGTGCGCAAGTATAAACACCATGGGACCATGCAGCAGTCATACCGATCATGAAGGAGACGCGTTCTGTCTCCTAGAGATGAATGTACTTTGGTGTGAAAAGTGCAAATCAATCCCAGAACAACAGCAAAGGACCTTGTGAAGATGCTGGAGGAAACGGGTACAGAAGTATCTATATCCACAGTAAAACGAGTCCTATATCGACATAACCTGAAAGGCCGCTCAGCAAGGAAGAAGCCACTGCTCCAAAATCGCAATAAAAAAGCCACACTACGGTTTGAAACTGTACATGGGGACAACAATTTTATTTTTTAGAAAAATGTCCTCTGGTTTGATGAAACAAAAATAGAACTGTTTGGCCATAATGACCATTGTTTTGTTTGGAGGAAATAGGGGGAGGCTTGCAAGCTGAAGAACACCATCCCACCCGTGAAGCACGGGGGTGGCAGCATCATGTTGTGGGGGTGCTTTGCTGCAGGAGGGACTGGTGCACTTTACAAAATAGATGGCATCATGCGGTAAGAAAATAATGTAGATATATTGAAGAAACATCTCAAGATATTAGTTAGGAAGTTAAAGCTGGGTCGCAAATGGGTCTTCCAAATGGCTTAAGGACCACAAAGTCAAGGTATTGGAGTGGCCATCACAAAGCCCTGACCTCAATCCTAATCTTAGAAAATGTGTGGGCAGAACTGAAAAAGCGTGTGCGAGCAAGAAGGCCTACAAACCTGATTCAGTTACACCAGCTCTGTCAGGAGGAATGGGCCAAAATTTACCCAACTTATTGTGGAAAGCTTGTGGAAGGCTACCCGAAAGGGTTGACCCAAGTTAAGCAATGCTACCAAATACTAATTGAGTGTATGTAAACTTCTGACCCACTGGGAATGTGATGAAAGAAATAGAAGCTGAAATAAATCACTCTCTCTACTATTATTCTGACATTTCACATTCTTAAAATAATGTGGTGATCCTAACTGACGTAAAACGGGGGATTTTTACTAGGATTAAATGTCAGGAATTGTGATAAACTGAGTTTAAATGTATTTGGCTAAGGTGTATGTAAACTTCCGACTTCAACTGTACCTCATGTTTTTAGCAGGAGCATTTATATCGATCTTTTCCCATATAGAATAGATACTACTATTCTTTTACCTTCCTGTTAGTGAGAATTTCTCCTTTGCCAAGATAATCCATCCACCTGACAGGTGTGGCATATCGAGAAGCTGATTTAAACAGTATGATCATTACACAGGTGCACCTTATAATAAAAGGCAACTCAAAAATAGTCTGTTTTGTCACAACACAATGCCACAGATGTCTCAAATTTTGAGAGAGCGTTTCAATTGGCATTCTGACTTCAGGAATGTCCACCAGAGCTGTTGCCAGAGAATGTTAATTTCTCTACCATAAGCCGCCTCCAACTTCGTTTTAGAGAATTTGACTGTACACCCAACCGGCCTCACATCCCCAGACCACGTGTAACCACCCCAAGCTAGGACCTCCTCATCCAGCGTCTGCATCTGCGGGATCATTTTAAATCAACCTCCTGGACAGCTGATGAAACTGTGGGTTTGCACAATCAAAGAATTTCTGCACAAACTGTCAAACCATCTCAGGGAAGCTCGCCCTCACCAGGGTCTTGACCTGACTGCAGTTCGGCGTCGTAGCAGACTTCAGTGGGCAAATTCTCACCTTCGATGGTCCTTGGCTTACTGGAGAAGTGTGCTCTTCACGGATGAGTCCCGGTTTCAACTGTACCGGGCAGATGGCGTGTGTTGCGTCTTGTGGGTGAGTGGTTTGCTGATGTCATCACTGTGAACTGAGTGCCCAATGGTGGTGGTGGGGGTTATGGTATGGGAAGGCATAAGCTACGCACAATGAACAGAATTGCATTTTATCAATGGCAATTTGAATGCACAGAGATACCGCGACGAGATCCTGAATCCCATTGTCGTTCCATTCATCACTATGTTCCAGCATGGTAATGCAGGGCCCCATGTTGCAAGGATCTGTACTCAATTCCTGGAAGCTGTCCCAGTTCTTCCATGGCCTGCATACTCACCAGGCATGTCACCTATTGTGCATGTTTGGGATTCTCTGGATCGATGTGTACGACAGCGTGTTCCAGTTCCCGCCAATATCCAGCAATTTCACACAGCCATTGAAGAGGAGTGGGACAACATTCCACAGGCCACAATCAACAGCCTGATCAACTCTACAGTGAAGGAGATGTTGTGCTGCATGAGGCAAATGGTCACACCAGATACTGACTGGTTTTTCTGATCTCCGCCCCTACCTTTTTTTTAAGGTATCTTTGACCAACATATTCATATCTGTATTCCCAGTCATGTGAAATCCATAGTTTAGGGCCTAATGAATGTATTTCAATTGACTGATTTTTGTTATATTAACTGTAACTCAGTAAAATCGTTGAAATTGTTGCATGTTGCGTTTTACATTTTTGTACTGTGTTTATAGCACACTACTTTTGGCCAGAGCCATATGGTCCCTGGTCAAAAGTAGTGCATTATAATGGAAATGGGTGCCATTTGAGACTTATGAATCCAACATGTATGAATCAAGACAGGGCTTTCGTGCTGTGCCATTTTTTGGGACACTCCAAGGCCGTCGTTTGGGTTGGCTGAGATCTTGAGACTTGCCAAATCATGTTTTAACAGGAATCAACCAGAGTGAAGGAGAAAACATGATCCATAGTTTTGTACGATATGTGCGTAAGGGACATTTCTGGGATCTTTTACTTTAGCTCATGGAACATGGGACCAACACTTTACATGTTGTGTTCATATTTTTCTTCAGTATAGGAAATAGGGGGCCTTTTGGGACTCAGGCCTATATAGCTAATTATCTCTGTAGTCATGACCGAATGGGCTTGTTAAATGAATCAATGTTGTCTGTTAATGTTATGTACTATGCTGTGTTTTGTGTGGACCCCTGGAAGAGTAGCTACCGTAATTGCTGGACTATTAAGCGCACCTGAATATAAACCGCACCCACTGAATTATTTAAAAAATATGTATTTTGTACATAAATAAGCCGCACATGTCTATAAGCCGCAGGTGCCTACCGGTACATTGAAACAAATTAACTTTACACAGCCTTTAAATGAAACACGGCTTGTAACAAAAATAAATAGGTTTTAACGAAACACGGCTTGTAACAAAAATAAATAGGCTTTAACGAAACACGGCTTGTAACAAAAATAAATAGGCTTTAACGAAACACGGCTTGTAACAAAAATAAATAGGCTTTAATGAAACACAGCTTGTAACAAAAATAAATGGGCTTTAACGAAACACGGCTTGTAACAAAAATAAATAGGCTTTAACGAAACACAGCTTGTAACAAAAATAAATAGGCTTTAACGAAACACGGCTTGTAACAAAAATTAAAACAGTAGCCTACCAAGAAAGTAATTGTTCACTACCTTCCTCTTCCTGTGCACTGAAACCACTGAAGTCATCTCCTTCGGTGTCAGAGTTGAATAGCCTCAGAATTGCTTAATCCGATGTTGGATCATTTTCATTGTCGCTCTCATCACTTTCATCCAGAGGCAAATACCCCGCTGAGCTCATGCTGCCCCTTCAACACACAGCAGTCCAGCCTTTCGAAACAAACCCGTTGATGATAGTGGAATTTTTTACAATGCTCCACGCTGTCAGGACCCACTGGCAGACTTGACCATAAGATGCTCTTCGCCTGCGGCCCGTTTTAGTGAGTGATTTCTCCCCACTTGTCATCCAAGCCTCTCACTGAACAAGGAGCGCCACCTTAAATGCACGATTTACACTGATGTCGAGTGGCTGCAAATACTTTGGGCCATCTGCTTTTCTTCCCTCTGAAAGCTTTTGTTGTATTTTTACACTGAGTCAGTTCCTCACGCTGCTGTTTCCAACGTCTTATCATCGACTCATTAAGGCCAAGCTCCCGTGCAGCAGCTCTATTTCCTTTTCCAACAGCCAAATCGATCGCCTTCAACTTGAAAGCTGCATCATATGCATTTCTCCGTGTCTTTGCCATGATGAGGGTGACAAAATTACTACCGCAATCAGAATGATGGGAAGTTTGCGCGCGCTCGATTTACGTCACATTATGTGACGGTGCTCAGTTTTTTGGCGGCATGAATCTTGTGAAAGCGGGAAAAATCCATAAATTAGCCACGTCATTGTATAAACCGCGAGGTTCAAAGTGTGGGAATAAAGTAGCGGCTTATAGTCCGGAAATTACGGTAATAGGGATCCTAATCAAATACTAATACCAGTGTTATTGATGTCAATCGGCCACAGGCTTAGTCAATGTAGCTCATATCCATCAGCAAATATTGAACATATTTGACTGTAGCAAAGTAGCAGTACATTTGGATGAGGTTGGACACAAGTTGGCAGCGACTGTTCCCAAATGTAATGGAAAGTTGGTCATCTCTTTCGCACCCAGAATATTGGGTTAATGCTACATTTCTGACGGTTAAATCAAGCGAGCAAGAAAGAGGTGGAACGTGGCTGTACCTCTTTGGAAACGGACGTATCAAGTAGCAGGCAGTGAAACATCTCAAAAAACCTAACACTTAAAATGCAGTCCATCTGCCAAACATCCACATAAATCTCCTATTGACTTAGATTTACCTATGAGGATTGCGTCACACTTTTTCTTTTTACATTAGATGCACATAATAACATGTAACAACACCTACACATGCTCTTACAGTATAATAAGACGCTCAATTGTTAATGTGTCTTTTTGATTTGTTCTATCAGGAGCTGCTCGGAGATGTACCGCATCCCCGTGGTGGAGTACAAGACCACCACGGCTGCCGGCTGGCACCGCGTCTCGGCAGCCCCGGGTGGTGGCCCATCCATGTCCCGGACCTCCCCCACACAGGGCCCCAGCCCCGGGCAGCAGATGTTCCATTACGCTCAGGGGGCCATCTCCCGCAGCACCTCCTTCGACAGGAAGCAACAGGACGGGACCAGGTACACCTCAGCACCCACTCAATTGACTCATAGTTCCTAGTTCCAGCACCCTAGATCCGAGGTACTCACATTTGAGCCTGGATCGCCAGAGTCCTGATGTTTTTTTATTTATTTTCGAACAGAGTAAACTCATTGTCACTGTTTGGTTAGTGCTAGTGAGTGGAATCTCGATCTTAATCAGTCCCTGCTTAGAGCAAAGAATTTACATCAGCAGTACTTCTTGTCTTGAGGCCAGATTTTAGTATCCCTGCCTTTGACACTCATAATCATGCTCAAAGTGTGTCACCAAAAGAGACTTGAGCTATATTACATCAAGCATGCTTCTTTGCTTGGCATGAAGAGTCACTCCAATTCTGAAAATATTTTCATGTACATATACAGATTTGCTGGCCAACCATGTCTGACTCATCCCAAGAACCTGTACAAATAATTGAATGGGACTCATTGCCGACTTGTTTTTGTCAGTGAAATTGTATAATTTTCTCGACGAACACAATGGCACCTCTATCCTTAGTATCACTGACACTGCACGATATTAGCATAGGCTGTGCATAATGAGGTCAATGTTTTTGTAATTTGATTAGCATAAAATTAGCAAGTGGCAAATACATGACTGGGAAACTGAGACTGGGCTCTGACAGGAAGAAAAACAAGATGGCGGAAGGGGCATTAGGGAAACCAACAAAGTGTTTTAAAATGATTTACAATGGAAAACGGGAATGAGCTTTTATTTGACAAGTCTAGGTAAATTGTCCCTGTTCGTCTGTTTTCTACCGTTCATGCCTAATGAACTCAACCCAGCTCTAATTCCAACTCTAACATACTGTGGCTACTATACTTAAATCAGTGTTTCAGATGGTATTTGCACACACAGTGGGTCCCAGGACTAGAGAAAACAACTGAATCAATGCTGAATGTAGATGAGAAGAGCTCTTTGGCACTGTGATATAATAATAACAGATAAACAAACAGAATAAACTATAAGGTTTTTCCTAGTGTTTTATTTTTGCTCTTATGTTGGGTCATGTTTTATGGAGTGATTTTAGTGGCAACAGAATTTTTATCAGAATTTAATCATGTTGAATTTGTGTTATGAAATGTTTCATTTTGTTGCCACTAATATCACTCCATAAGCATCAACTTTCTTTACCCTGTATTTAGAGTGTATGTTTCTCACTCTGTCTGAGGGTTGAGGATCGACCTCCATGTTGTGCCCCTGTTATTTAACATGGCACACAGCATGGGGGGAGGGGGGGAGTGTTAGCTAGCAGGGTGTCATGGCGTGTGAATGTTTTATTGAGCTCTGGAGTGTCGAGGTGCTTGTTTGCAGCCCTGCACTGCCCCTCTGCTGTGGACTGTCCACGATTGTCTGTACACACACACACACACACACACACACACACACACACAGCTACAGTAAGGCTACCTCAGCATTGGTCTTTCAGGGTAGTGTTGCATTACATATCAGGTTGAACACGCGTGTGTGTCCATGCCATGCGTATCTGTGGTGTTACATCTAATCAGTGTGTGCATGTCCATTTACAACTGTGTGACAAACTGTGTGTGCGCATGCAAGCATACCGGTATATGTGGGAGTAGTGCAATTGTGTGGGATGAGTTTGACCTTTTGTAGAAAGAAAAGCACAGCCTGTTGGCTGGTGGAAAATTGAGATTAAGTGATTCCCTTCTAGTCAGTGGTTTCACAGGATTGATTGCGGCATGGATTGGCCTCTCAGGAGAGAACTCTATTTTCAGATTGGAGTGTCCTTGTATATGTCTGTTATGAAATACTTTACAAAAATATTGTGAAGACCTGCTCTTTCCATGACATAGACTGACCAGGTGAATCCAGATGAAAGCTTTGATCCCTTATTGACTCCAACACAATTGTAGTCAACGTGGGCGAGCATCCCTGTGGAATGCTTTTGACACCTTGTAGAGTCCATGCCCCGACGAATTGAGGCTGTTCTGACGGAGAGGGGGGGGGGGAGCAACTCAATATTAGGAAGGTGGTCTTAATGTTTTGTACAGTCAGTGTATATTATAGACATGTTAAAGAAAATGGGTGGTTTGCTTCGCTACAAACTCTTCTGGTGGCAGTCTGGTTGTTGTGAAATTTCTCTCATTAAACTTAATATGTCATGAGTTAAGATGTCAACCCCACTTGGCACCAAATAGTGAATTTATTTTATCTTTATTTTATCAGGGATTCAGACTAGAGGTCGATTTATTTAGGGCCGATTTCAAGTTTTCATAACAATCTGTAATTGCCATTTTTGGACACCGATTATATTGCACTCCACGAGGAGACTGCGTGACAGGCTGACTGACTACCTGTTATGCGAGTGCAGCAAGGAGCCAAGGTAAGGTGCTAGCTAGCATTAAACGTATCTTATAAAAAACAATCACTCTTAACATAATCCCTAGTTAACTACACATGGTTGATGATAGTACTAGTTTATCTAGCTTGTCCTGCGTTGCATATAATCGATGCAGTGCCTGTTAATTTATCATTGAATCAC